>NC_142535.1:360000-660000 GCF_056151865.1 Erythranthe guttata
AAAGAAGACATTGTTGCGGCATTTCACTCTGAAAAAATGACGAAAGTCATAGAAGAAGCGAAACAAATTTATGGCGAAGACACCCATCCTGATTTTCATTTGATAATGATCAAGGATGGGTGTTATTTTCTTCAACTTATGCTGCTTATACTCGGATATTCTGATCGTATTGGATACCTCAAGACCAATACGTTTTTCGGTTCCAAAATAATCGACAAAGATGTCAAACAGTGGATCATGTCAATGTTTTACATAGGGAATCAAATCCCACTTGTAATTCTCAATGAATTGATGAAGGAAGGATTTTTTCAAAATATAATAAATAAAGCGAAGGAGAACTTGGTTAACACCCGATTGAGTTTGTGCAAGAAAGTTTTGTACGAGGCTTTAGCATTGCCAGCACTTAGAAGAGATCGAGGCATGTCTCGTAAAGAAAGAAAGTCCGGCTATCCGGCTATCATGAGCCATTTGATCTGATGCACGCTCTCTACAATGTAGTGATCCATGGGCATGTCAAACCACCGTTGGATCGTTTATCGATTGACTACAATGAAAAAGTTGATTTGGAATCTAGTGAAGAGGAAATAGCCAATGAAGATATGATATACGATGAAGAAGATAGATATGATATACGATGAAGAAGATGATTCTTTGACTGAAGGGCTTATTAGACTTATGGCATCTGCAATAATCGGTTTTTCTAGGTCAAATGTGAGTAGGAAAAGAAGATTCCTTTGTGCCTATCTTTATTTACATGTTTTTGTTGTGGAAGATAACACGGAGAAAGTTCTTCAATGTTTAAAGACTTATGAGTTGTTGTAGCAGCAGCAAGTTGGGAGAAAAAGGCGAGAATTTGGCTCTTACCTATGTTTGATGAGTGATATTGTACAATCATCGAGAGATGCACGAATGCTCGAGCATGAGGGAGTTCTTGTAGCAAATTCAGATGGTATTGGCAAGGTGTCAGACATCCTTCGAAGGCTCAGTTAAGGCTCAGTTATGAGAACGTGACGCTTACGTCTGACTTGATCTTATTGAGGAGCAAGCTGAGAGACTACACTAGACCGTGGGCCCGTTACAAAAACGTCCTTCACTTCGTTGTGTTGCTCACCCTTCTTCAGACGCTCTTTGCAATTCTAGCTTACTTTAAACCCCTAAGGCTTGATTTTCTTTATCATAACACCATACATATACATATTTCATTTTACTTGCTACACTTTATTGGGTTTTTTTCATTTTTCGATATTGTTTTAGGATGAAATTGATCTGTCAACAACAGATGTATAAAAGATTACTGAGTTTCATTTTGTGCCTGAGATAAATGTTTCTTATACAGAAAGGTTATTGAGTTTCATTTTGTGCCTGAATCTTAAAGGTTATTGATTACTTTTTTCTTCCTTGGTTATCGTTATCAATTACTCCCTCCTTCCCATTTTATTTGTCTTTCTAGAGATTTTCTTTTTTATTTCAAAATAATTGTCATTTTACAATTCCAATGGAACATTTATTGTGTTTTTCTCAAATTTGCCTTTACTACTATTAATAGAATTAATGATGAAGCAATTAACGAGAGTGGTTTTTTAGTCATTTTATTATGATTTTTCTAAAATCCATACATATTTATTGATTTTCTTAATACGTGTTCATGAGCTCAAAACGACAAATAAAATGAGAAGGAGGGAGTATGTATTATATTGAGTAGATTATTTTTTTACTCAAATTTGTCAACTAAGTTCATTTTGCACATTTCCTTCATTTATTAATGCAATTTCTAAAATTATAGTTTTCAAATTGGGGACAGCTAAAACAAATACCGTTTATTTCTCACTTCAATACACATAAAAAATAGAAAATTATTAGATAATGATATTAATACCATTAATAAAATCGATATGACACAAATTTAACGGTATTTGTTTTAACCGCTCTCTAAAAAAATTTCCTATTTCGCATACCATAATTATTGTTGATAATGAGAAAGTTCCATTTCATGTTCTTTAATAATCTATATATAATATAAAAAGAGGATCTATGCCCTCAATGATTGACATGTGGCAAATGATGATGTCATTTATCAAAATTGCTTAGTTGGAGTTCAATTGATGAGGTGGATTCTTCAATTGGTGAGTTGGCTTTATATTTTTGGTATGTGTTTAAGTTATTTCCTATTTAATATTTGCACAATCATCTAAACATTACCACATATACATATATTCTTTAATGCATTTAATCTATATATAAATTCGAAAAATATTTATTTTTTAATGCATAAAATTAACTTTTTTTAATATTATGTATATATTTTTGATTTTTTTAATTAATGTATATATTTTTCAATTTTAAAATATTTTGAAAATTTTCGAATTCTATGCAAAACATTTTCGATATTTTTATTATAATAATATTCAGAATTTAAAAAAAATAATGTATTAATATATTTTATAAATTTATATTCATGTATTTATTATATTTTATTAATCATTTATATTTGATATATTTTAGAGTTAAATGTCAGTTATTTTAATTTTGTCCATATATAGTAAACATATCAATTTATATTGAAAGAAGGTGTGCCATATTCATCTATACATATCAATATATATCATCCGGATATATATATATTCTACATACTATTTTTTTAATTACATATAACAACCATTTGTTTATTTATTTATGTAATTTATAAAGACAAGATACACAATTGAGTTTTTCACATATCCAATTTTGACTACAGTTTTTTTTTCTTCTTTCAATTTGGTTAACTTTCCTTTTATATTACACATTCCATGGTATTTACAATTATATTTTTTAATTTACAATTATTCCATTTTTTAATTAATGTAGTTGACAATTTACAAATTCAATTTTTATAATCATCCAAAAAACCCGATTTATAATTATCATTTTCATATAGATTTGGTTGTTTTCATTACTTTGTAAATAAAACTTGATTTACCATTCTTTTTATTTTATTTTATTTTTATTTTTTAATTACTTCATTCATTTTTTTTAATATCATTTTTACACAAGTTTATATATATTTCATTTTACTTTTATTTTCCAGGTTCTCATGCAATAAACCATCGAAAAATGATAATTAAACTAAATTGTTTTTTTCAAATAAATTTTAATCTTAATTATCATTTACATATTTATTTGTCTATTCAATTTTTATGGATTGTTTCTGGATTCTCATTCAATAAACATAATTTTTTTTCCGGATTACCTTTACACTCTTTATATTTCTATATTTATTTCATTATACTTATTTTTTCCGGATTCTCATTCATTTTTAAATAATTTCAAATTCAAATAATTTGTCCATTGATATGATTTTAATATTATTGATATTACTACCATATTCAATTGATATTCTCTGTTTTCATCATGCAAACACAAGTATATAAACCCCTACAACTTCAATTTGCATTTCATTCAAATTACACGTAGGTGTGTATTTTTCTTAATTTTTTTTTTATCGTCTCTTTGTTGTATTTTCCAATTTTTTTATTGTATTTTTTTTTTGTTGGTATCAACATATATAAAGTATATATTTATATGTTTTTCTTTTCCAGATGAATATGATGTCAACCTATGAATCTGAGAATTCGACAAGAGACCAATAATTGATTATTGGTTTCAATATGATCCAATCATGTCGTTTGCGGAAAGATTATGTGCCGAAAGTTATAGATGAATGTCAGATGTGGTATTGAATGGAGAAATTAATAGTTATGATTTGAAAAAATTAATCGTATCGACTTCTTTTTAGGTGAATCGCCGACTAAGTATCAATGTTACAAAACATAAGACAACTTATTTTAAATACTGTGTTCGTTTAGAAAATTTCAGTAGAGCTTCAATAAGTTAACATAGTTTAATTATTTATTTGTTTTAGTTATGTATCCCATTTCTTCGTTACTCATGTTGAAGTCGTTGTTCCTTTGACAAAGCTTGTGTACAATGATTAAAATTGTTCTTTAATTATATTTGTGACCTCTGAAAATAAAATATTTGTAATTTGTACATTAAATTATTTATTAATTATTTACCACATCATCCACAAAATTCGTCTTTTTTTCCATAGCTTGATTGGTTTTTTTTCCATATCATTGCTAATAGATAAATCTTGGAAATATTGACAATTTACACATTAATCTGCAATCAATCAATCCGCTCATTGGTCCACATTACTTACATATTTATATTACTATCAATAATAATATAATCTTCTAATTTATTTAAATCTAAAAGATATTGTTACACAAACCACATCATAAATCCTATAAATACTTCCTCCATTGTTATCACTCATTTATTCGTTTGCTTTTTCATTATGACGTCCTTATATTTTTTTTTCAATGTTATGTGGTTTGTGAATATTATGATATTGCATTTCCACTATTGTTATCCACTGTTATGTGTTCTTATTTTTTATTTTCATGTTATTCTTAATATTCTTTTTTCCATTGTGTTTTGTTGCTATTTTTTTTAGAGTTGTTGTTGATGTTCATTGTCCATTTTTGATAATTATGTATCTCTTTTCCATTTTTTCTGTTATTTTGCGTACCGTACTACACTTAATATGTTGACCTTACTGCAATCTTGCCTTAATATAGTTAAATTGTGCATAATTATGAAATCAATTGATAATATCCTCTAATCATGCACAATTAATACGTATTATATGGAAATTTATATCCGTGATTATGGAATGATTAAGAAAAATTATATGGAAATTGGTATACTTAAGCTGTATAAGAAAAAACCGTGCAATTATATTATATATATGATTATACTATAATTATTCAATTCTAAGATTTTATAAACGAGATTTTATAATGGTAAACTGATAATTTATATTTTTTAAATGATTTTTTATTTAATTATTTTTATTATTTTGACAAACCCAAACCCACTTATTGGGATAAATTATTTATGCAACATCTATTTTGTTACTAAATCTAGACAAAATATTCAAAAAAAATGGATAATTCTTTTTATACTGGTAAAATAAAATAAAAAATCATTTTTAAGTTATATTTTGGTGAATTAGGTGTGTCAAAATACTTAAATTGTTTCGAAAAACATAAAACTTATTTAAATATGGATAAATAATTTTTAAAATATGTATACCGTTACCACCACGGGATACAAGATTTTAAAAATTGGGTGAACGACATTTGATAATGATGGTAAAATTAATAATTTTCATTTTTTTAAGGTTATGTTTTGGTGACTTATGTTCTCTGAACTATTTTAATATCTTACACGACTAACTTAAGCTCATTTAAATTACGATAAATAATTTTTAAAATTTATATTTCGTTACAACTACTAGATACAGTATTTAGTAATGAAAAAAATAATAACTTTCATTTTTTAGTTATTGTTTAGTGAATTATGTGATTTGAACTTTGAACTATTTGAGTTTATTTAACAAATATTTTTTTTGTCAACATTTATTTAAAAAATCTTAATTCATATAAATTTGAGTAAATAATTTATAAGATACCCATTTTTTTTTTACCACCACTAAATAAAATAATTAATAATGGGTAAATAAAATTTATAATGGTAAATTGTTTTTTGTATAAGTTATTATTTGGTGAATTATGTACTGGCCTATTTTAATTACTTTAACTAATCACAAACTCATTTAAATTTGGATAAATAATTTTATTTCTTTTGAGGAAATTTCCGTAAATAATTATTAGAAATACTTATTTCTTTATCACCACGAGATAAGAGATCTAAAAATTGGTAAACGATATCTTTATAATGATAAATTGATAATTTTTATTGTAATTTATTGTTTGGTTACTATTTTAATATTCCGACACACATCTAAAATTGGACAGGGATAAATAATTTTTGGAATATATATTTCGTTACAACAACTAGAGTTAAATATTTAAGAAAATAGAAACAAAAATTTTAAAATCTAAAATAATATTTTTTTTAAGTTGGGATAAAAAGAATTAAAAAATTAATACCGTCACTATAACTAGACAAAAGGTTCAAATCTGGGTTAATAAAATTTTATTTATTATGGTAAAATAGTAATTATCATTTTTTATGTTATTGTTATGATGAATTATGTGAGTTGTACTATTTTAATTATCTTGACAAAATTAAAACGCATTTAAATTGAGATAAATAATGTTTCAAATTTTTATATTGTTGCAATCATTAGATACAAGATTTCAAGAAAAGGTAAACGATGTTTTATAAAGGGGAAATAACAATTTTTATTTTTTAAATTATTGGTTTGGTGAATTATTTACATTGTATTATTTTAATCTAATAGACTAATTTGAGATAACTAATTTTTAAATTTATATTTCATTACCACAACCAGATATGACACTGAAAAAATGGGTAGATGAAATATAGTAATTGTCAAATCATAACTTTTACAAGTTATTATTTGGGAAATTATATGGGTTGAGCTATTTTAGTGTCTTTAACTAACTAAACCCATCTAAATTTAAATCAATAATTTTTATAATGCCTATTGTGTAATATGAAAGCTTTAAAAAATGGGTGGACAAATTTATTTCATGCTAAAATAACAAATTTTGCAAGTTATTGTTAGGTGAATTATTTGTATTGAACCATTTTAATTACTTTGATTATTCTAAATTTATTTAAATTTCGGAAATAAATTTCAAAATATGTATTTCGTTACCATTAGAAGATACAAGATTTAAAAAATGGGTGAATGAATTTTTATTATGGTCGAAATGATAATTTTAATTTTTTAATTATTTGTTTGTGAATTATGAGTATTTTACTATTTTATTGTTCCGAAAAAACTAAACCCACTTAAATTGGGATAGACACATTAAAATATTTATTTCGTTACCACAACAAGATAAAATATTTAAAAGTTGGGTAAACAACAATGTAATAAAGGTAAAATCATATATTCTTTTTGTTTGTAAGCTTATTGTTTGGTAAATTATGTGAGTTGAATTGTTTTAATTACTTTGACTAATTAAACTCATTTAAATCTAGGTAATAAATTATATATTAGGTTTGTTGTTAACAAGACTAGATATAATATTTAAAAAATATGTAGAAGAATATTAATAATGGTAAAAGTTAACTTATTTGTTTCAAGTTATAATTTTTCAATCGAATTAATCAACATCGTGTTGTGCTCTGAACCCCTTCACATAGGTTGAAATTCAAGTTCGTTCATACGAATATCGATCATGCAAAAGGAATGTGCAATGAAACTAGGCTTCAAATTAATCGAACAGACAATCACATTCTTCAAGTTAAATTGAACTTCACCTTGCTACAAAGTACCAGAGACGACAATTTTTTGTTGTTGATGATTTCGTTTGCAAACCATCAACAAAAGTTGGAATCAAACGCACGTACATTTGTATCTTTTAATACATGTATTCAGCTGAAATTAACAGGTTTTTCTCGCTTAAAAGATATAGCGTGAATATAGGTATTTATGCAAAATTTTAAACCGGATAAAAAGCGAAAAGGGTATGAGTGTACCCGCATCATACCCGCCCGTAGATATAATATATGTGTGTGTGTGTGTGTGTGTGTGTGTGTGTGTGTGTGTGTGTGTGTGTGTGTGTGTGTGTGTGTGTGTGTGTTATATTTATTAATTATTGATTTTAAAATACTTTAATTTGTAGCATGATAATTTATGATATTTGAAATTTTTTTACTGTCGTAAGAAATTTATTGGCAATGTTTCAAGGATAATTATAAAAAGAAAAAAATACTATTTACAGGTTTTTGTGAGGTGGTATGGGGACGCCAACTTTATAATTTGGGATTTTGATGGGAAGGGGAATTTCCTCGCGGGACGGAGATGTGGATTGCAAAATTCGCCCAATACCCGCCACATTGCCATCCCTATTGGAATACGTATTTGACGTATTATATTAAATATTTATTTTGGCGATTGCTAAGGCAAAGTTGGTCCGATGTTATTTGTTTTAATATTTTAAATTATACTAAGTTTATATTATATTTTATTTATTTATCATGTTTAGTTGAATCAAATTTAAATCTTGAATTCGACTCCCGTGCATCGCACGGATGAGATACTAGTTGGGATATACAATACCAACTTTCAAAATAGTTTTTTTTTCTGATTATTTTATATTAAATCAACCTTTTCAAGGTTATTGTGATTTTATTAATGTTCCTTTTAATACAATACCAACTAAAATAAGAGGTACTGTTACTCAGTAATCCAAAATAGAAGAATAAAATTTACTAGTATATATCTCTGATATAAGACTGTTAAGGCCCCTTTTGGTTGGAGGGATGGGTTGGGATGGGATTGGGGATTCATATTGAAATTACACTGTATGGATTAGTAAAATATGGATGGTATCTCGGGTTTGGTTGGTTGGATACGGATATGTGGGATTGAATCCGAAAGAGCCAAACTCAGGAATGGTTGGGAGGATTCGGTGGGATAATTTGGCTAATTACATTACCACCCCTTGATGCCCTTTTATTATTATAATATACACCTGTCAATTTTTAAATTGCTTGATGCACCCATTCTTTCCTCCCATTTTTCTGTAATTATAAAATCAGCCCTAATATTTTTGGATAATTACATTTCCACCTCTGATAAGCCATTTTTATTATTATATTATACACATGTCAATTTTTAAAATATTGCTTGTTGCACCCAATCTTTCCTTCCATTTTCCTTTAATTATAAAATCAGCCCATATATTTTTGGATAATTACATTTCCACCCCTTGCAAGCCCTTTTTATACACCTGTCAATTTTTAAAATATTGCTTGTTGCACCCATTCTTTCCTCCCATTTTCCATTAATTATTAAATCAACCCTAACGTTTCCGGATAATTACATTACCACCCCCTGCAAACCCTTTTTATTATTATATTATACACCATTCAGTTTTTAAAATATTGCTTGCACCTCTTCTTTCCTCCCATTTTCCTTTAATTATAAAATCAGCCCTAACATTTTCGGATAATTACATTACCACCGTTTGCAAGCCCTTTTTATTATTATATTATACACCTGACAATATTTAAAATATTGCTTGCACCACACATTCTTTCCTCTCATTTTCCTGTAATTATAAAATCAGCCCTAACATTTTCGGATAATTACATTACCACCCCTTGCAAGCCCTTTTTATTATTATATTATACACCTCCCAATTTCCGAAATATTGGTTGCACCACCCATTCTTTCCTCCCATTTTCCTATAATTATAAAATCAGCCCTGATATTTTTGGATAATTATATTTCCACCCCCTGCAAGCCCTTTTTATTATTATATAATACACCCGAGCTATGATGAATTTGCTTTACTTCCAAAATAAACGTTTGGAAAAATGACATTAATATAACAGTTAGATGTCATTATCATATCTTCTAGTTTCTACAAAATATGAAGCTAATAAAATGGAGCAGTAGCTCCAAAATAACAGATTTTTTTGGAATCCATATTAGACATTTTAGCTCCACACTAACAGAAACTTCACTAAATACTTGTAGAAAATTTACGAAATATAATCTGCCATATTACAGAAAATTTATATTTGTGACACACAAATGGACAACTATAATGTCCACCACAAAATTAAATTAAAGAAGAAATAAAATGTCTTCAATGCAAATAACGCCGCAAGATGGAGTCCGAATACGGAAAATTTCTTCGTCGCCTTGTGAGTGGATGGTAGTCTACCTATCCGAAGTAAAGACCTTCGAGGATCATTCGAACCATAACCCCCTTTTCGGACTCATTTAATTCGAAAAATATGTCGAGGTCGGTTGGGCTATTGCAAACGGCTTTAGCGACGGTGATCTTATCATCATCGACACCTAAGAATAACGGCGATAGGGCATCCAACACCTTCTTACGTGTAGTGGACGCATCGTGCTCAAAACCGATACGGTGGGCCACATCGTGCTCAAAACCTTCTTACATATAACAGTATATAACAATATATAACAATATTTACTGTAAAAAACAATATATAATAGAACAATGACCAATAGACCTGCAAAATTATCAATTGATTGGATCTATTTTCAGTCATTTCCTGTTCGAATTCAACAATTGTAAATCCTACAACATTTCCTCAAGCATAAAATTTGATCATTACTCCAAAAACTTCAGCTTTTATTAACATTGGATTCAACAAATGTATGATCTACTACTTTCCCGAAATAAAAATTTCATATTTATTCCAAAAACTGCACCTTTTCCAAACCTTGCATTCTAACAAAAAACAATACAAAAGGGGGCAACTAAATTTCAATTGAAGTCTGGACAAACCCAAAGGTTTTTTTTTTTTCTTCCAAAAAATGGTTATTTTCCAGTTAAGTTCATTCTGTTCCGATTAAGTTACCCGATACAGACAACTTCGGATATAGACACATACAATGTGTTCAAACATGGTTTCTCTAACTCTTAACATTAATTTTCAAATCAGCATAAGTTGAGAAAACTGTAAAATCATTTTTCCAACATACAACTTGAACACAAATGAGGCCCATATATATTCACCTTTATATGAAAATTAACAGCACATATTTTCTTCACTAAGACATAAATACTCTTCCAAACAATAGAATGTAAAGTTAATCAGTTATATGTTTAAAGTAAAACCTGAGCGCGGGTCCTGGAAGCGGCTTCGATAATGGAGGGAGCGCTCAAGTAGCCGAGCCGAGCCGAGCCGGCGGGGGTTCCAATGCGAAACAGATTCATCAGACGACTAGACATGCAAGCTGCTCTCATCTGCAACACTGTAAACAACTACGGTTCGAATCCCCAACCTCTTGGCAGTTCGATCCTGCACGCAATTTTGCCTCTATTCGCGATCGCTATCTTCACAATTATCGCACTTGTTGGGTTGATTAATTTCTGCCAATTAGATGAGAACTAGTATCTCACCCGTGCGATGCACGGAAATCAATTCTCATTTCAAAGTGTATTAATGTAAAAAAAACAACAAACTAAAAAACATCGACGATAAAAAAAAAAAAAAAAGTGTTTCATTTTATCAGCAAAAAGTCTACAAAAATATAAAAATGATAATGTTATAAATATCATCCATGTCGAAATCCCACAATCAAATTCAAGAACTTCAAGAGAGCAATCGAAACAACGGACCACTATTTTGCATTAATCTAAATTTTGGTCCATTCTAACACGAAACTACAGTCAAATCACCATTAGAGGAAGAATAACCTGTTATTATTCATCAATTTCAATATATAAGTTCAACCCATTACTCACAAAAAAATAAAAATATATAAATAATAAATGAAGATGTATACATAGACTAACCTTGCACAAAAAACAACATACTCGATTATTCATAGAAAATTATCCTCGTTGCAAATAAACGTGAACATACAAAAAATGCACATGTTTAAGTAACAAAAGGTTTGTGAGAATTCAATATTGATCTGATTGTCTTGTCCATTGCTTTAAAAGAAAATTCATGTATCATCAGCTTCTCTGTAAAGAATATTGCATAAATATCGACATATTGTAACTTGAAAAATATTTGTATACCACATCTACTCATAAGTCTCGACATTGCAACGTATATTTGCCCATGTGACCTCTACTATTAACACTACTACTACACTAAAAAATAATACTAATTCTAAATCAAATACTACTATACTAATACTAATACTAATACTAATACTAATACTAATACTAATACTAATACTAATACTAATACTAATACTAATACTAATACTAATACTAATACTAATACTAATACTAATACTAATACTAATACTAATACTAATACTAATGCTAATGCTAATACTAATACTAATACTAATACTAATACTAATACTAATACTAATATTAATCCTAATACGAATACTATACTATACTATACTATATTATACTAATACTAATACTAATGCTAATACTAATACTAATACTAATACTAATACTAATACTAATACTAATACTAATACTAATACTAATACTAATACTAATACTAATACTAATACTAATACTAATACTAATACTAATACTAATACTAATACTAATACTAATACTAATACTAATACTAATACTAATACTAATACTAATATTAATGCTAATACTAATACTAATACTAATACTAATACTAATACTAATACTAATACTAATACTAATACTAATACGAATATTGATACTAATACTCATACTCATACTAATACTCATACTAATAGTAATACTAAATTTGTATAATTGTGCACGTTAAACTCTTACTCATGTTAATAATCATACTAATAATTATGCTCATACTCATACTCATACTCATACTCATACTCATACTCATACTCATACTCATACTCGTACTGATACTCATATTAATATTGATATCATAATTCATACTAATATTTATACGCATACTCATATTGATACACATATTGATACTAATATGTATACTAATACTTATACTCATTGATATTGATACTCATATTTGTACCCATATTGATATTCATACTTATAATAGACTATACTAATACTGATATGCATACTCATACTGACAATGATATTGATATTAATATTGATACCCATATTGATATTTATACTGATATTGATGCTTATATTGATACTCATACCTATACTGATACTAATATTGATATTGATACTAATACCGATATTAATATTAATATTCATGCTCATGGTCATGCTCATACGTATATTCATACTCATACTCATACACATACTCCTCCTATTTATACTCATACTCATACTCATATTCATAATCATATTCACACTCATTCCCGTACCTATACCCATAGTTACCTATAGTAATACTCATATTCATTACAACATATACTAATGTTGATACTAATCTGTATTTTTATATTGATACTAATAGTTATGCTCATACCGATACTCATACAGATACTCATATTCATACTCATATTGAGACTGATAATGATAATGATAAAAATATTAATACTGATACTACTATTGATACTCATACTAATGACAATGCTAATAATGATGTTAATGCTAATAATAATACTCATAGTAATTCTAATACTAATTATAATACCTATACTCGTACGCATACTCATACTCATACTTACACTCATACTCATAATCATACTCATACTCACACCCATTCCCGTACCAATAACCATACTCATACATATAGTAATACTCATACTCATACTCATTACTACATATACAAATACTCATACTAATATAGATATTTATATTGATACTAATACTTATACTCATAACACATACTCATATTAAAATAAGTTAAATAATAAACTAATAAAAATTATTCATGTAAATAATTTATGCGTGTCAAAAATTAATAAAAACATTAACCAAATCGTTTGACGGTATAATCTTAATATATACCTATTATGGTTAAAATCTATAATAGATTAAAAACAGTTAAAATAATAATGCCTTTTATTAATTAATTTACTTTTGAAATACTAAATGGAATAATGTTGAAATAATTTACTTATGTACTACTTAATATTAAATAATTACCGGAATTAAAAAAAAAATGAAACATGCAGATTTGGTGGAAGTATATTCTTTATAATAAAAAAAATGTGTAATATATTAGGCATTAAAATATATGGAAATGATAATTAAAAATAAGGTTTTTATGGATGGAATCTTGAAATTGTCAACTGCGTTAACTAAAAAATGGATTTCTTGTAAGAATATAAACCAAAACGATATTGAGTAAAATAAAATAAAAAATAAAACAAAAATTGCGAGAAAAAGTAGAGTAGTGTTGTATAATTTCATAAATAAAAAACATATTTTCCTAACATAATTCTTGGATATGCAAACTCAGAGTAAAATAATACCCTTTTGTTCTTTTTTTTTTTTTGTTTTTTTTTGGACATTTTTCCATATCATTCTTAAATGGCGTTTTTTAATGCATATTCCAAATAATAAATATAGATAACACATTCTAACAAAAAAATCATCAACTAATTGGGTAACTGAAAGTAATTAATAAACGATTGACCATACTCAAAATCCCAATAAATTATATAAATATTCAAAAATAAAAACCCAGAAATAACAAATCATTTTCATGAAAATCATATAAATCATTTCATTTCATGTAAGTCATTGTATGGGTTATTTCATGTAAATCATTTTTCATTTAAAAATGGAAAGAAAATATATAAAAATTAATTCAAACACATTATTTAATATTTATTAAAATTGAATGGATTCATTAAAAAATAAAAATGAAATCACATAAAAGGTAATGGTAAATCGAATTTTGTTTTGAAAGAATTGCAAAAAATATAAAAAATGATCCAAATAAAAGGCGTGACTTTGTAATAAAAAAAATACTTAAGAATATCGTTTCAATACTGATAAGCTGGTGTGGTATGAATTATGAACTGAAAATTTAAAGTAATTGTAAATAAGGACAATATAGATACGTGGTATTTGAATTATATACAAATATAAATATGGCATGAAATTAAATACAGATATGTAAAACCTAACATAAAATTTGTGGTCAACTTTAAATTTATAATAAGTGACTAATAAGTAATCATCTATGGTATCGGTTATGAAAAAAAATGAAAAAAAAAAAAACAAAAAAAAAGGTTTAAACTCTCATTTAAAACATTTTTTTTAAATGTAAAAATTAAATATATACAAAGTGATTCGACATCATAAAAAACTTTTATACAAAATTCAATGTGGTTATTAGAAAAATAAAATCAAATAGTAATGAATGGTAATCGAATTCTATTTAGAAAACAATACAGAAATGATAGCAAATTCATAAAATAAAATCTGAAATTATTGAAATAAAATCTATATAAAATAAATAACATAAACCTGGAATTGTTTTAAAAATAAAAGCAAAACCATAAAATAAAACAATGAATTTACAATTTTTACATGTATTGGAATTTGCAACGTGCAATTTGTACAGGGGATTTAAAGAAATATAAGCAAATAAATATATGTAAATTCCCTATACAAATTGCTAGTTGCAAATTCCAATACATGCAAATAATAAAATAAAAATTCCAAATTCGATAGAATCAAAAGAAAAAGAAAAAGAAAACTGTGTGAATACAAACAAATGAGAGAAAAAAATAGTTTACTGGAATAAAAAAAAATTCGAAAAAAAAAAGAGGAAAACCGAAACAACTAAACACTCTTAAACCCTTTTGTTGCTGTAAAGTTCGATAGTGGTGACAAATGAGGTGTGGTATGAGGATTTTATACCTGTGTTTGCATCATAAAAAAGTAAACATTATTTAAACATGGAAAAAAAATAATCAACATTGAATATACATTGCAATGATTTTGTGAATCGTAAATTAAAATTTTGAAATGAAATATAACATGACTAATCAAGTTATTATTAAGGCGGATTTGGTAACATAATAATTTGGTGGAATGACAAATCATTTGCTTAAATAAGGAAAACTAATAAAGTAGAGAAAATAATATATATATATATATATATATATAAAAATTAAAGGAAAGTAATGGTAGAATAAGAAAGACATTGTAATTAAAACACAATATTTTATGAAACCAAAAGGAAAGAAAATCCACGGCTTCCTTTAAAGTGAAAGTATTAGCCTTCAAAATAATCGAAATAAACAAATAAATATGATCCAAATTTATTGAAATAAAATCATAAAAAAAATATAAAATCATAAATCTTCCATTTCAGTCATCCCACATACAATGCAAGATCCAGAGGGTGGAGCGATTTTGATTGATTCCCTACATGAGACGCACATACATGGATCGAAATTATGGTCAAACTACGCGTTGAAAAGAACACATTGTTTGGATTGAGCGCAAACAATTTTTTTAATCTTCATAAAGTACGAACGACTTTATTTAATAAACTGCATGAAAACAATTAAAACGGTATATTAAAATTAAAACCCAAAAGAAAGAAATACAAATAGTACTAATATGTATATATAAAAATAATTATGAATATACTATGCATATATACTTATAATAATCTATAAGAAATGATAAAAAAAAATGTAATATGAAACTGTATAATACTTTGTAATGGAATGGTGGTAGATAAAAATGAAATGAACATTGAGGGGTTTATATAGTATTTGAACATGAACTTAATTCTATGGAAAAATAAAAAATTCAAAAGATTATATATTAGTAAATGAAATCAAATCAAACAAATAAAGGAAACAAACCAAAAAAAATAATAACTTGTAGTATAAAATCTTGCAATATAAAAAAATTAAATATGAAGATACGATTTTTATTTCTTACCATTGAATTTTGAATTAAAGTGTAAATTAAATCAATCAAAATATTGCATATTTATTAAATAGTATAATTATTTTTAATTTGAAATATGGTATACTAAAAATTATATAAAAAAATATCGTATATTTATTAAATAGTTCAATTAAAAAAATAAAACATTTGTTTTATTATTATTTTTAATGGAATGGATATTCGAATATTCCAAAATATTGAAAATTAAAAAAAAATAAAAAAAAATAACAACAACAACGTATTCCTTTATTTTAATATTTTAATATTTAAAAAAATGTTTTTTTCTGAAAATTATTTGAATATTCGTAAAAAAATGAGTTTCATGAATTTTTTCAATAAATATATTTTGAAATACTCAAAAATATAAATAAGATTTTTAGATTTTTTTATTTCGAATTTATAATATATTAACTTTGGAAATAATATATATACATGTGGTAATTATTAAATGAGTGTGCAAGTGTGAAATAGGAAATAACTTAAAAATATTCCAAAATAAAATTGACAACTCACCAATTGAAGAATCCAACTCATCAATTGAACTCCAACTAAGCAATTTTGATAAATGATATCATCATTTGCCACATGTCAATCATTGAGGGCATAGATCCTCTTTTTATATTATATATAGATTCTCTGAATCGAAGAGGTAGAGGTCTGGTTTTTCGATGGATTAGATAGGTTAAGGACGAACGACATCGATTGGAAGAACACACGCAGTGGGAAGTGTAGTATGTGTGTGAAAACTCCGATGATTTTTTGGGGCTGAATAAATCGATATATATATATGGTGTATATTTGTAAATATGAATAAATGGTCAGGGCATTTAAGTAAAATATTTAGAGAGTTGGGCTGGAGAGGGATTGGATTACCCAATCTTACCTCCATAGGCTGGATCGGAGATCCAGTAATTAAGGGA
Source organism: Erythranthe guttata (assembly GCF_056151865.1). NCBI lineage: Eukaryota > Viridiplantae > Streptophyta > Magnoliopsida > Lamiales > Phrymaceae > Erythranthe > Erythranthe guttata. The sequence continues at coordinate 377,210 of NC_142535.1, forward strand.
TGGGAGCCCGGGCCCAGGATCAATCCGGAAATGGGTTGGGCTGAACCAAATCTAAGATCCAGATGGATTGTGAGATCAATCACATTGGATCAGCCCAACCAAAAGATCTCCCAAATCTGATTTCGTCTTCTCAATATTATCGCCTTCGTGGTTAGATATTCGCCGAAGCACCACGATTCTGAAACGCAACAAAGATAAGGCAGAGAAATCGTTTGAAACGTCTACAGATGTCTACAGCGCGGCCAAGAACAAGTAAGTTTTTGCTGTAATCTTTTGTTGTTCATCCTTAATTTCGATATCATTTATTTTCAACGCTCTTACTCAGGTAAATCCTCTTTTCCTTACTCTTTAATTCATATATATTCGTCGATAACTGCCGATTTCTCACATCTAGGGTTCTTTTCTCGATTGTCTGTTAGATTTAAATCTTTGTGGCGAATCGAGTGTTAGTCTTGATTTTTTTATGATTTAGATTCTTCATTTTTTGGTTTTTTTTTTAAATCTGTTTATTGCGTGTGATTTTATGTTTATTGAAGCTTGTGTTTAATTTAGGGTTTATGTTGGAAAAATTTGGGTCTTTAGTGGGAGTTTTGCTAAAGATCTAGACTTGAGATCTAGACTTGAGATGATTATAAAGATCTAGACTTGCCGCCACAATGATACGAATTAGAAGCTATTGTTTTTCTGCGGTGCTGGTCAATTGTAATAGGATTTGAGTTTCGCCGTGGTTTTGGCTTTCTGATTGCTTCCTTTGTTGTTAGAGTTTGAAATGATATCAGTTTCATTCTAATTTGAGAAAATGCCTGCTGACTCCTTAATTTCAGATATTTGAAAAAAAAAATGTTTTCTTTTAAAACAGAATTGGATGCTTGTAAGATTGTTTACATTGTTGAACCCAGAAACAAAATTAGTCTCTGCAGATAGCATTCTAAAAGCCTCTCATTATTTGAAATAACAAGCAGATCACCAGTGCTGTATTTGTTGGTATTCTGTGGATGTTGATGCATTCATTTTGGCTATTTCATATCTAGAAATGCTATTGTATGTTTTGGTTGTTTTCTAATTTCTTTAACTTATACGCAGACCACTCGGGTGCAGACATGATTGATCGTTTTATCGACAATACGATGTTCAGGGATTATAATGAAGCACATAAGGTGAGGTTGAACGGGAAGTATATTGAGCTTCAATTAACTCGGAGGTTTATGGCAGAGGTGGTTACGTTGCCTAGTCCGCTTGTTAAGCGCATTTTGGAGAAAAATATGGAGGAGAAGATGCGTGTCGGTGAAATTAAAGAAGGTGATTCGGTTACTGTTGACCTTGGTTCTGATGGGAAGATATTGGTTCTTGACAGTAGAAGCGGTACTCTGGCGGAAGAGGCTGAGGAAGGTAGCAGTGGTGCTCCGGCAGAAGAGGGTGAGGAAGGTAGCAGTGGTGCTCCGGCAGAAGAGGCTCCGGCAGAAGAGGCTGAGGAACCAGTTATTGTCTAGATGTGCGCCCCATTGTCCTTTTTCCTGTGGTGTTTATTTATTATTATTTTTTTATCGTTCTGGCTATGTTGAGGTGACTGTGTAGAGCCAGTGCAACGAGAATGATTTAGAGTGCTCTTTAACTTCAGAATCGTTCTGGCTGTGTTGAGCTGACCTCCCAGTTGTTATAGTAGACTAAAACTTTCCTATGTAAACAATTTATTTTTAATAAAAGTTTATTCGTTCGAGAATTTGCATTTGGTTATTAGTCGCCTATGATTCAGAATCTCTCTCTCTCTCTCTCTGGATAAGGCGAAAAAGTTGAGTAGTTGTCTGCCGCCGTATTCTCCACCGCCGGCCGCCGCTGAAGGTTTTTGATATGATAGGATAACCGATTATATCAAGTACCAAGGTTGCCAATGCATTTTGGGCTCACCGCATCCACCACATTTCCTACTACTAACACTAAACCTCATCGTCATCATGTGTTATGTTCTGATGGGTATAGAATTACACATTCCTCTTCCAAAACCATGGCGATTCATGTTGGTGGTGCGAAATGGCGCCGCCCATCATCAACCCGTGTAAATTATTCTTTTCTATTGTACCACCCCTATAATTATACTAAGTTTATATTATATTTTATTTATTTATCATGTTTAGTTGAATCAAATTTAAATCTTGAATTCGACTCCCGTGCATCGCACGGATGAGATACTAGTTGGGATATACAATACCAACTTTCAAAATAGTTTTTTTTTCTGATTATTTTATTTTAAATCAACCTTTTCAAGGTTATTGTGATTTTATTAATGTTCCTTTTAATACAATACCAACTAAAATAAGAGGTACTGTTACTCAGTAATCCAAAATAGAAGAATAAAATTTACTAGTATATATCTCTGATATAAGACTGTTAATGGATACCAGGATGGGGGCAAATTTGGACTTTAAAAAAAATAGTGGTGCAGGTAAGATAAAGCTTAAGAATCATGAAAAGTACTTAGTGGACCCAACGCCTCCACCGATATTTTACTTCAGGGCACTTATTAGTTTTAATGAATCAAGTCAATGCAGTCCAATTACAGGTAGTACTTTGGTAAATGGAACTCCACAGATCAGATTTATTGCAGCAAGTTTGATGTGGTGAGTCTATTTACAATTTACTTTGTAGATGTTCTGACATGTGATGACGTGACAAGATTCTCAGATAAGATCTACGAGAAAAGGTGTCTGGTGGATTGAAATCACTGGCTTGTGTTCAGTCAAAGGCAGTTGAGGAATGGAAATAAGCCAAGTTAGGACGGTCTAGCTAGAAAACAGAGAGGGGAATCCATTGCAATATTCATATTTTCCAAATCAGCAAGTATTATTTACAGAAGAAAAAATGTATCAAAACCCATTATTCTAAATTATTAATCTACACTCACAAGGAGTAACTTACTTAGTAATGTGGAGATCCCATATGCGCACAGTAGAGGCATCTTTGCAGACACCTTCCTCCAAATCAATGCCCACTTTGGTGTTACGAGAAGCATGTTCGGCATATAACGATGAGATGATCTCTATTGCATTAAGCCCAGCATTCTCAGCCAAAGTTTTAGGTATCATTTCAAAGCTTTCTGCAAATTTCGCAATACCGTACTGATCCAATCTGGAAGATAAGATTTGGTCTTAGTACTAATATTGGGATGTGAACGACGAAGATCATGTTTTTAATTTGATGATGATCAAGGACGGGTGTTATTTTCTTCAACTAACACTACTAATATTGGGATGTGAACGACAAGGTTTTCGGTATAAATAAGGCGAAATGGGTTACCCACGATCGAGTTTGTGCAAGAAAGTATTATATGAGGCTTTAATCTTGTCGGCACTTGGAAGATATCGTGGCATGTCTCGAAAAGAAAGAAATCATGTTATCATGAGCCATTTGATCTTACACTCTCTACAACGTAGTGATCCACAGGCATGTGAAACCACCGTTAGACCGATTATCGATCGAATACAATAAAGAAGTTAATTCGGAAGCTAATGAAGAGGAACTTGTCAATGAAGAAATGATATACGGTGAAGAAGATGCTTCATCTCTTATCTTACTCAAGGTTACAAAAACGTCCTTAACTTCGTTGTGTTCCTCACTGTTCTCCACACACCCTTCTTGCTTTAAGCCCCTAAAGCATGATTCTCTTTATCATAACAGCATATACATATTTCATTTTACTTGCTACACAGGTTTTTTTTATAGGATGAAATTGATCAGTTACTGATGTACAAAAAGGTTATTGAGTGTCATTTTGTGCCTGAATCTTTTAATGCATACATTTGAAATAGTGAACTACCTTTGTCAATAATCACATCATCATGCTTTTGCCTATAAAAGAACCACAAGCCTACAATTTCTAGCCGTTAAATATCTATAGACATTATGCAGGCCTTCTGATATTGTCTTTTTATTGGTCTATAATATAAAATAAAACATTGGATCTCTAAAATATACTGTTATATTTGAAGAGAAAAAAGCATATACACAGTTAACGAACCGGTTTACGTAATACATTAAATCAATATCCTACCTCACGTCTGTTTTTAGTTTTTTTTTTTTTTTTTTTTGAAGTGTTTCAAGGTGATAAATAGGTCTTCTTTTTTAATCCCTGGACTTGTATTATCCTTCTTAAAATTGAAATGGCTCAGAATCAGAACCAACGTCATGTTTTAGACTGAGTCGATACAGCAGCACAAGGGCCTTCGGGAATTTCCTACAAAACTGCATATTGAGTCCTGTAAATATTTTCGAAAATATATTTAACATATTCCTTATTCAATAATAATTATGCTAAAAAATTTGCATCAATTACACACACTACTTTTGCTAACCCAGTAATTAAAATAAGAGTTTGGGGCCAAAAAAAAATTTGAATGAAACGACAGTTATCTCCATAATAAAACTCTGTTACAACACGAACACAACCCAGTCACTATTGATCCATTAATCAAAATAGGACCAAAAAGCAGCATATACAGATAAAATCAGAACCAAAATAATAGTCTAGGGCGTTCTCAAAAAAAAAATAAAAAAAAAAAAAATCTCAGGCCAAAAGGATAAGAACAAAAACGGAAGAAGAACAAGCGCATGAAATATGTAAAGAAAATGTGTAGCCCACTAAAATTAATCCTCATCCATCCCTCCTTGTTGTTGGGGCTTGGGACCGCCAGCTGGTTTTGCCATAATTATCTGCAGATAAGGGTATAAAGGTTTTAGCACCAAGAACACATACCAATGAATTAGCAGGAAAAAAAATGACTAGCAAAACGAGATGATCCTGACTCGGAAAGCTCAACCCCTGTTAAGGTCATAAGGGCAGGATAAGAAGTGCAAGAACACGATCCAGAAATCAGCTTTTCGGAGGTTAAATAACATTGAAAAGCAGTTACAAAAGTCTAGGTATACAAATTTTCAGAAATAAGTAATCATTCTAGATAAACTCAACAGAAAAGACCAAATCAGCTTTAAAATACATATCATTTCTTGACCAAATCTAATGAAAGCTCGTCAGTGATAACTGATGGTAAAGACTAAGATAAATGATAGCTAATTACCTGGTCTACTCGCAGGACAGTACAGGCAGCATCAGCAGCATACTTTAGGGCAAAGAATCTTCCAAAAATGCAAAATACACAAGTCAAATCATAATCAGTGCTAGATGGCAACCTTATCGCCTGGATTTAGCTGCGTATTCAAATTACTAGCACTAGCAAGATAGTTAAGTTTAATCACATGAAAACATACCAAGGGTGACAACGGAGCTGCATTTACTCACTAACTCTGTAAGATAACCAGGATGGGGGCACATTTCGACTTACAAACAAATAGTGGTGCAGGTAAGATAAAGCTTAAGAATCATGAAAGGTAACGCCCCCACCGATATTTTACGTTAGGGCACTTATTAGTTTAATGAATCAAGTAATGCAGTCCAATTACAGTGAGTACTTTGGTATATGGAACTCCACAGATCAGATTTATTGCAGCAATTTTCTGCGTAATGTCAAATTTGATGTGGTGAGTATGTTTACAATTTACTTTTGTAGATGTTCTGAGATACGATTCTAAGATAAAATCTACTAGAAGAGGTGTGGTGGATTGAAATCACTAGCTTGTGTTCAGTCTAAGGCAGTTGAGGGATGGAAAGAAGCCAGGTTAGGACGGTCTAGCTAGAAACCAGAGAGGGGAATCCATTGCAATATTCATATTTTCCAATCAGCAAGTATTATTTACAGAAGAAAAATGTATCAAAACCCATTATTCTAAATTATTCTACACTCACAAGGAGTAACTTACTTAGTAATGTGGAGATCCCATATGCGCACAGTAGAGGCATCTTTGCAGACACCTTCCTCCAAATCAATGCCCACTTTGGTGTTACCAGAAGCATGTTCGGCATATAAGGATGAGATGATCTCTATTGCATTAAGCCCAGCATTCTCAGCCAAAGTTTTAGGTATCATTTCAAAGCTTTCTGCAAATTTCGCAATACCGTACTGATCCAATCTGGAAGATGAGATTTGGTCTTGGTAAAATAAATATGAATATGCCAACACTATAATAAGAAATCCAATCAATCATGAGCAACTATCTCACAATTAGAGTTTTGCAATTCCAAATCATAAATCTTCGACATTGACGCAAACATCTCTATCACTTAAATTTCATAACTTAGCGCAGGACAAACAAACAAACTCAGAACAGCATATGATTGGCCAATCTATGTTTCAATCAGATAGAAACTTTTGATGATCATATATATGAATGTGCGAACTCATGCTGCAATTAATTTAGACGTGGCATGGAAGTTAAAACATTATTATGGACTTGCCACAGTACCAATTTCATATGAGATGTAGTTGGGGAAAGAAAAACTAAAATACCCTGTTTCTTTGAAAGAAAATTCCTTCAGCCTCTTAGCCAATTCAATTTCTGTAGCTGCAGCTCCAGGTACTATGCGACTGTCCCTGCACATTGCCTAAAGGAAAAGAGTATAAGAATCTATTTTCTGTAAATAAGCACATTTGGTGAACTACTTCTAGGAAATGAAACAGCTGATAGTGTCTATTTTCAAATTGCAGCATAAAGCAAAGCTCGACAATTGGTAATGAAACGTACTCTGTATGTATTCACACCATCATCAACTGCTCTTTCAAGGTCGTCTAATATGCTATCGGTGCTTCCTCGCAGCACCAAAGTAGACACAGAATTTCCACCTTGTTCATTTTTCACAATCGTAACCTATTACACATTAAAGGAATCAAATGTCAGCAAGTACTGGAGAACAAAAAAATATAGAATGAACCTAAACATAAATCAAGCTGGTAATAATACCCTAGCTCCGCCTATTTCTTCCACTGAAACAGAATCAACATATCCAAGGTCATCTGGATTTGGCTGACTGAGCTTTAACTGTAATCGCATGAAAGCAGGTTGTTAGCAAGAACAAAAACACCACGCGCATTAAATCAATTATATCCATCATGCTTACAAGCGCAACAGCACCAGTAGTGCGGCAAAATCGTCTTAGTTCAAATTTGGAGCTGATTTTCAACACCATGAGCCTACAAAATAAAGTTTTGAATGTCCAATTACATCAAACTTCAAATGACATACAGTGAGGATAAAGGGGCAGATGTGGCTAGGTCTGCCATTATATGCGAACTGCAGAAAATATATAATTACGTATGAAACCATGGAATGAAACACCAAATAACTAAATAAGTTGATTAACAAAGATTTTTAGAGCATGGGAATGCAAAACATTCAAGAAACTAAAAGATGGTGCTAAAGATGGAAGTTCAATTACGCAATATCTCCAAAGAACCAGAAATCCATAGACAAAACATTACAACGAGAGCAAATAGTACAACATATCCATGAATAAGAAACGAGATAACAAAAGAAAGAGGAGAAACAGGGAACAAAGAGAACTATAATCTGGAATAGAGAAGTGGCAATAATAGACTTATTATTGGCATTTCCACCCAGGTACTTTATGTCTAAGCTAAGATGAACTAAATATACCATCACCGACACATTCCTTGACATACCTAATACATGATTGTGCGACCAAGTACATAGACCAAAAGGAAACATTCACTTGAATATGCATTACAGAGAAGAAGCAACACAAAATCATCAAACTTTAAGAACCATGGTATAAATGTCAAGGGAGTTTAGCATTCTCAGTAGCCCAGGAAAAATATGAATGAGAGATTATCACTACAGGAAGAGAGTTTTACTTGTAGCGTTCACAAAAGTGCAATGCCATTTCGCCAACAGCTGAACCACTAACAATAACCTTAGCACCTGAATCTGCAACTGCTTTAATAAGCTCCTCAACCTTAGCTTCTTCAGTCTTTGCGTATTTTTCGAGCTGCAAAAAGATATGACATACGTAATAGAGTTATATCATCACTGTCAGGCCCTGCAACATAGCTTTCAAATAAAATTCTGAAGTGTTCTCAGTATGCCAGGAGATAAGTATATTAAATCCTTTAGATTTCTTATGAATGATGAGGAGGTACGGCTAGAACTGTATATGCATATACTCAGATGAATAAAATGATAAATGTCACGGGAAAAGATTTTAAGCATTTGCTCAAATAGATCAAGAAAATAGAAGCACTTCAAGGATTTGTAACCACAAATTATGTAAATAAGATAAGTAATACTTCCAAGTAATCAAAGTAAGGAGAATAAAACATAATACACAAAAACCAAACAGAACATAGAAAAACCACTGATTCAATTCTGACTTCTGTGTCTTTTCAATTGTCAACTTTAGATACTACAAAGTACAGATAGAAGTTCAGAAAACAAGAAGCACAATTGCCTGCTTCAATGTTTTATTAAAATGTGAAATAGCAATCCATAAATTTACTTAGGATGACAGATCAGACCATACAATAAGAAGGCTACATCATAAAAGACAGCTGTAGGATGAAACAGAACATCATAAAGCAGAATTATTAGAAGTCTGCTGGAAGAGAGAAATTCTACTGTGTACCTGCTCAGCATTATGAATAAGAACGGTTCCCTTCGTTTCTGTTGCAGTTGTATCAACACCCCCAACAAAAACAGCAACCTAAAACAATGAATAACCGGTCAAATTCATTAAATGGAAGGGTCATCAAAAGCATTTTGGATGAAACAGAAAAGATAGATCCCTATTCACCACAATTAACAGCACAAACTCTGAACAAATGACATGAGCAAGCCAGTAAAAAAAACACAGTTCTTGCATATAAATGGAGTTTCAATTCTGCTTTCACTAATTCATCAGTGCTCGTTCTGAAAGCCGCCACCTGGCCACGTCCAGCCCCTGCATCTCGAAAAGAGCCTTTTGCATGGTTTATTCATTTTCTTTTTCTTATTTGATGTTTTCTTTTGATACATAAATGAATTTGATGAAACTTAAGATATCCCAAGAACCCTTTTAGTTTCTGATTTCAGACACGTAGATGTTGGGCCATTATGGTAAGTTATTGTTACAGGAGTAGCGGTTTTAAAACGTCAAGCAGCCATGACAACAGGAAAGGGATTACAGCTATACTTGTATAGGCACTTCTAGATGCATGGTGAATGAGACAGAAACAGTTATGCAGCAACTAGACATAGTACATGTAAGTTAATGCCCACCTTAGCCTTTTCCATTCTCTTTATAGTTCCAACAGCATCATTCTTCAGAACCATGCCTCGAACTACTGCGGAATCATGCAAACCTCCACCTACGAGCTTTGCAACTCTGACATTATCGACATTGAAATTAACAGGGTTCTTAGGGCAAACTTGTATACAAGCCTGCAAAAGAAATACATTTCCACTCAGCAACATCAAAAGACAGTTCTGAAGTAGTAGATCAAGTACCAGGGATTAGTTTACCTCAGCAATGAGAGGACACAATATATCCTCTTGGCCAAATTGTTTGCTGGCTACTGCAGATCTCATTCGTGAAATGACATCCTCTTTATCTCTCACATTCATATTTTCAGAACCTTCCTCGACCAATTCCTCCAATATCTCAATCGTCTACAATTAAACGAGGCTATGATTAACAATCAATGTGGAAAGACTACTAGAATAAGATGGACAATGTCAAACCTTGTTAATGGCCTTGGTGTATCCAATGATAATCTCACTAGGGTGCAGTCCCATCCTAATAAGTTCCTCAGCCTTTTGAAGAAGTTCGCCGGCAAACGAAACAGTCAAATTAGCTCCATCACCAATTTCTTCTTGTTGTGCTTTCCCAGCCAAAACTAGAAGTTTGGCTGCGGGATGCTGAACTTCCAGCTCGTTTACAATTGTTGCAGCATCATTCGTGACAAAGAGTTTATCCAAATGATTGATAACCATCTTATTCATGCCTAAACAAAAAGAGGTCATGAATTAGAGTGAGGAAATGCATAATACACTGAAACAATACATTATACTTGAGTATAAATATACTAGCATGTAGCATGAAGTATAACAAGTCGATTTAGTTCGTCCAGGCTATTCAGATCAATAGACTCAGTTAATAGCAGTAATAAGCAGGGTTGAAGCACATTTCCAGTAAACCCTAATAAACTAGGGTTGAATGAAATCAATCTGGTAACCCAAATAAGATCGAGAGTAAAAAAGGAAGGAGAGAAAGATAGTAGTAACCATTGGGGCCGAGGGAGGTGCGAGTAATAGTGGAGAGCTGCTTGCAGGCGTCGATGTTCTTGAGCACCGCCTCATCAAGGCCAGACATATGGCGATGCCCATCCTTGAGCATTGACTGTATTCCATACGAGTATCCTACCATTTTATTTTTATGAGAGGAGAGACTGACTGACTACTGTGTGTGTAAAAGAAAAAGAGAAGAAGAAGAAGAAGAAGAAGATCTGTTGTTACTTGTTAGGAATGAATAGTAGAGAGCAGCGGTGGTCACTCTGTTATAAGTAACAAAGAAAGCCCTAGAAAACAAAATTAATTAACAAAACAAAAAAATCAAGAGACGCCGTCGTTTTAACATTAAAAAAAAATAAAAAATAAAAAATATGTAAATATCAGACTTTAATAAGGGTTGGAAGTGGGAGTAGTTGTGCTAAAACCCACATCGCATTCTCTCGTATCCTCTCCGCCATTGTTGAATTTGTGGAAACTTGGACCTCTTTTCGTTTGCCCTCCTCCAGGTTTCTCTCTTTGATTTCCTGCTCATTTAATTTATTTCGATATATGTTTTTACTTGACATTTTACTAGTTTCCTGTTTTGATTTTCATCACTTCTTCTTAATTCTGATTTTTGATTTATTGCTAATAAAACGCATTTCAACAGATTTATGGTTTGTTTAGTTCAAAATTATTCTGGTTGAGTGCATTAAGAATTGATTTACCAGCAAAGTAATATATATATATATAATTTTCTGAATTCTTATTCAATGGTACTTGTCTTATTTGGTTGGAGGATTTATTTTTTCTATTACTTCTTTGCTGATTTGTTGGCTTTGATTTTTCCGTTGAACCTGTTTATAATTAGGAAATCTGTGTCTGGATTAGGTAGTGGTTCTTGTTGGGATGGCGGTCCAATGCCCTAAAGTCAACTTACCAGTTACAGAAGTGAGCTTTCCTTTGATGAGGTGCACAATACCATGGAGGGCCCACACTCAGATTAGTTCCACTGCTCATGGGAGGAGGACAGTGAAGCTCCAAATTTCTGCTTTGGCTGGTGGTGATGGCAGTGGCAAGAAAGCAGCGGCACCCAACTCGAATTACGTTGTACCTTTGGATAAGTCATCATGTATCACTCGTCCTCTAGCTGAGATTCTGCGAGACCTCAATAAGAGGATCCCTGATAACATTATCAAGACTCAGGACGATCATTCCACCTTCATCCCCTGGTAAGAAGCAACAACGCAGCTCTGCATCTTGGTTTAATTTTTTTTTCTTTTCTTGAATTAATAATGTTTCTATCTTTGTTCTTGTATGTGCTGATCATTTCATTGACTGGTTATGACTAGGTACCAGGCAAACCGCATGCTGAGCTTTTATGCCCCAGGTGAAATTCCATTCCATCTCTGATGTTTTATATGGTGACAGAGTACTGCTCTAAGCAAAGTCATTGCAGAAACGTATTTGCCACATTGTATTTTTCAACTTGGTTGCAAAAACGTATTACTGCAGTCAAGACTCTCTTTTATGGTCTTGAAAGTCATAATTTAAAAGAATGAAACAATTTCAGTAAAATTCCATGTGGTAGATGAGAGATGTAGCATAGTAAAAGTAGAAGATCTACATCCCTTATTCCATAGTGTAACATTTCTAACATAATGAAAATAATATAACGTACACTTCTTACTGGCCAGGGCCTTATACATGAAGTGCAGAATTTCATCCAATTGTTTTTCTGCCCTTATTTCTATTGCACTTTCTCTAACCAAGATTTGACCATGTTTCTGTCACTGTCATGTCTTCCCTTGATTTTTTAGAAACTAACAATCACGACCAGAATCTAAGCATTGAAAATTGTCCCAAGTATTCGTGATATGCTGAATATATTGTTTGTTGTAAACTAGTAAACTCGATAGGTTGTCGGCGTGATTATTCGTTGTTGTTAAGTAAGATGAAATGATACAATAGAACCATTATTGCTGATATATTCCATTGTCCTACTTATTGAAGTTTAGGGATTAATTTAGGCAGAGGTGGCCAGAATAACATTACAATTTCCAAAACATTGCTCGAGTCACTAATAACCCTTTTCCGTAGGTTGGTGTGGTGAAATTCGGGATGTCATTTTTGCTGAGAATGGAAGTGTGACTGTCGTGTATCGGGTAACAGTACGTGGTTCGGATGGAGAGGTATGGTTTTTTTGCTACTGCTGTTCATTTATTTTCTTTTTTTGGTGTCAAACGTACACACAAAAATATGTGTGCATAAAACATACATACATTCATTCATTTCTTATACTATATGTACATGTAGGCAGAAGAGACTGCAATTTGGTCTTCATTTTACTTTTTGGAAAATGTGATAGTCATAACTCACATTTCGAACCGGGGTAGTGAGTGCATGAGCTTGGGGTTTGCTTTAGATCAGTGGCAAAGTTCCTATTTACATAATGTCTTGGAGTTCTTTTTACACGGCAGGAAAAACTGAAGCCTGTTGAATAAATTCAAACATGTTAATGATATCCAAATTGATTGAGGTTGCATTTGCAATCAGTTTTTGTGTCTTTAGTGTTTGAAAATACAAAAGTGCACAGCTGGTTGTTACCGAGTTGCCAAATAAGTGGAACTTAATTGAACTAACAAAATTTATTGGCTTTCAGTAATTTTTTGCATCCATTTCTTCAATACATGTTTTGTTGATTCTTATGTAGGATCCTGATAAGTGATAGTATCTTCTTTGCTACATGCATTTTGTATTTGTTATTCCCTTGGAACCTATAGTATTGGATGTAATAATGTTTTGAAATAACTGCGCACACACAGGCACATCGTGAATCGACGGGGACAGTTTCAGCCGAGAGTGAGAGTATTGTAGATCCAGTTGCTGCGGCAGAGGAAATAGCTTTTTGTAGAGCATGCGCCCGTTTCGGTCTTGGTTTGTATCTTTACCATGAAGATTAATATCAAGCTTTTGTTTGGGCATAACTTGTTTTTGTTCATGTTGTACACGGTGGTCTGATTGATATATAGACTATTATGATGTTGTAATGCTTGTAATCATTATGTCTCTAGATTTTCATATTATGACAACTTTTAATTTGATTTATCCATATAGTAAATAAAAGAAGTAATCTGAATTTGCTTATATTCCTGCACTCTATTTCTTGTTTCGCTTTCTTTAATATTCCTCTTTAATTCGTTTTGTATTACGGTTGTATACGTTCCTATTTGCAACTTAGGTGGCCAAAAGCTTTTTGAAACTGATTATGAGCTTTTTATGGCTCCTAATTAGCTTTTTAATATTTGCTATAATGGCTTTTGTTTTTGCTTCATAAAATTAAGTATTTTTAAGTCATAATTTAAAGAATTACCTGTGAGTTGTTTTTCCAATTTAAAGCATTTTGTAACTAACTAAATTGCATTTGATATTTCCACCTCTATTATCCATCTTTATCCAAATTTCACTTTATTAAGATAATTTAGACATTTCAACGAGATAATCTCTAAAGTAAATTTTATTTGAAGACACATTTTCAACTTTATGTTATTTGAAACATATTTTCAACTTTCACAATTCCTGGAAGTATACTATCAGTTTTCAAAAAAAAAAACATCACCAATTTTCCACCAATTTCAATGTCCATTGTCGATTTTCATAAATTTACTATCATGTTTTATTAAAATACTTAATTTCCAACAATTCACTATCATATTATCTTAAATTTTCCACCAATCTCAATGTCCACTGTATGGAATTTCACTTTCATTGTTTTGGCATGTCGGGGGTAAGATGGAAACGACATGCTTCATTGGACTTGTATCACATAAAATTATACATCTAAGGGACTTTTAGCAAATAGAATTACTTTTGTAAATTGTCAAATTTTAGGGACTATTGAAAGAGCTGGCCTAAATGGCTCAATCAGATATAAAGGAATAGAATGGATCTGAGTCAAACAAATCCTAAACACCAGCAAATCGGAGTGTCAGTTAAGGTTTTTCCGACGTTAGCACTTCAACAGTTAAGTCAATCGGAATCGTGAATGAATAATCTACGAGTATAGCGAAGATAAATGTGTATATCACTAGAGATAGTCTTCCCTTGTACCTCAAGATTGTGTTTATAATTGTCGTATGGATGGGGTGGTGGGGCCCCTACTATGTTTGTGGTCAGATCACACGCAGGAGTGATGTGATTACTTCGAGTTGTGCTTGTATGTTGAGGGCGTGTTGTCATGTTTGCCGCGAGCTGAGCAGCCTAGTTCAATGAGGGGAGCCCGCAAGTGCGACGCCTCTTTTTGAGCCGGAAGTGGGCCTTACCTCAATCCATGTCATGTTACAGGCTTTTCGCCTTTTCTCTGTCCTTACATCGAAATGTAGTCACATCAATCGCATGTCTACTCCACGTAGAGCTAGTGGCCGGCTTCATGGAGTGTTAGTGGGCAAGTTTGGAGTGGGTTTGGACTATTTTTGGGTTTTACTATAGAATTTTTATTATCTGGGCCTTTGGGACAATCAAGCTCGTATCAACTATTTCCCCAATTCGCCCAGCCAGTTTCGTCTATTTAGGAAAATGCTGAGAATTTTGTGTTTCCTCTTACGGCTCCGCTCTTTGTATTGAAAATATAGTATATACTTATTACTATTTCCCCAGTTTGCTGATCTTGTGTGAGGTGACGGTTGAGCGAAATCTCGTGTTGAGAATTTTTTAAATAGGTAATATTCCCCAGTTCGCTGGTCAGATATATGCTTCTTTATTTATTTTATTGACCCTCTAGTGGGCGGATGATGCATAACTTTTCAAAAAACGAGTGGACCCGAATGGGGGGAATAGTACGTTGATCATCCGCACATTCCTCAACTTACCCCTACCCTTCATTGAAATTTTACAACTCAACCTTCCTCAACTCAACGTCAATAACTCAGGTCCGCTTTCCACAGACGGCGCCGGTTGATGTAGTCCAAATAACTTAATCGGATAAAAAAAGAATAAAATGGGCCTGTATCGATGAAAGCCCAAACAAGTCCACACGTTCCTAAGAAACCTGCAAAAAGAAGTGTGGGGGAAGGGTTTGCCGGGTGTTAGCACTACGACGGTCAAGTCAATCGGAATCTTGGAGGAATAATATACGAGTATAGTGAAAATAAGTGCGTATATCAGAATACTAAAGATAGTCTTCTCTTGTACCTCAAGACTGTGTTTATACTTGTCGTAGGGATGGGGTGGTGGCCCCCTACTATGTTTGTGGTCAGATCACGTGTAGGGTGAATTGTCTTGTTTGTTGCGAGGTGAGTCTAATTTAGTGGGGAAAGCCTGTAGGTGTGGTCACCTTTTTTTGAGCCACAAGTGGATCTTAGCTCAGTCAATGTCATGTTGCAGACTTTCCGCCTTTCTTTATCCTTAGGTCGGAATGTAGGCACATAGGGCTAGTGGTCAGTTTCATATAGAGTGATAGCAGACAAATTTGAAATGGGCATGAGGTGTTTATGAGTTTTGCTGCAAAATCTTTATTATCTGAATTTTTGGGCAATAAGCCCGTGTCAAGCTGGGTAATCAAAATTATTAGGGACAATAATTGGCATTTACCTAAAGAAAAAGATTAGGGATTGGTATATTTCTGTCATTCATTCTCTTATAACTTATTCCATTCCCATAAAGAAAACAGATCTCATTTAATTCATGAAACATTTATACGCAACACTCACATGCCCAAGAAAAAGTGCCCCCCTCCCCTCCCCTCCCTTGCCTGCCTGGGTCTACTAACTACACTCTAATAAATTAATAATTCAAATCAAATCAAATAGTATAATAAAAACTAGGAGGGACTAGTATTTAATTTATTATTTATGGTCTTGAAATTGCTGAAAATGAAGAAATAGCAAAATGAAACGTTGCTTCTGAATCTTTCATCATCATAATCGGTTGTCTTCGTCGTCGTATTCGCCCCTCTCTCTCTCTCTCTCTCTCCTCTGTTTCTCTCTCTAGCATTAAATTTTGTCCAACACATTCACCCATGTGAGATCTATGCCCACACCACACCTCATTCTTCTAATCATAAATTCATAATCAGCACCTTTTCATTGATACCAGTGGCGGATCTGCAGCTGCTGCGCACTTCACACCTTTTTTTTTCTTCTTCTTCTTCTTCAAATTGATAATCAGCAAAGTGGCTAATCGCTTGCTTCATACTCTACTAGTAATAATCAGTGACAGTTGAGGCAGAATCAGATAGTTTGAAAGAAAGAAAGAAAAAAAAATGGAAGGGGAGAAGAAATCATTAGCGGTTTCGGATGTCGGTGCGTGGGCCATGAATGTCGTCAGTTCTGTTGGAATTATTATGGTAAATAAGCAACTTATGTCCGCCAACGGATATGCTTTCAGCTATGGTGAGAAGAAGAAGAAACCAGCTTCAATTAATTATCTTCTCTAGTTGTTTTGCATGCTGAATATGTATGTATTTGTTTGTTGATTTTTTTTATCTTCTCCCATTGGATCTCTAAATTTTTGCCTAGGAGGAGAATCTTTGGTTTCAATATCCAGCATTTTTGTTAGTGAATTTTGCCTTGTTTCCCGTCTTAGTTAGGATAGATACATGGAAATTTTTAGTTAGGTATTTATTCCCATGTAAAGTGTCTACTACATGTTTTACTTCCCCAATTTTTCGCTTATTGGCTATTTAGCTTCATCATTTATTGTCATTGTTTATGGTGTTCTGATCCATGTTTATTAATCAATTATCAATAATGTTACTTTCCAACCAAGTCTAGTTATCTATGTTTAACTGGTTGCAACTCTTTAACTACATATTTACGTCATCTGTTTCTCCCTGCAGCTACAACTTTGACCGGTTTCCATTTTGCTGTTACCGCACTTGTTGGCATGATTTCAAATGCTACAGGCTTCTCTGCATCAAAGAACATTCCTCTTTGGGAACTTCTCTGGTTCTCAATTGTTGCAAATATGTCTATTACTGGGATGAATTTGAGTCTCATGCTAAACTCAGTCGGATTTTACCAAGTACGATTTCATATCCTCTTATATGTTTCTGCAATAGATAGACACATGTCAGTTTTCAAATGTTGCTTGAGTGAAACAAATCTTTATTCTTTTGAACATATGAACTGTGGCATCTGAATCTCTGTATGTCCGGATAGAGATTGTAATTTGTATATTTGTTCCATGACGTTTGTTAATCCTATTCAATATTGATCAACAACATTTGTTGGCTAAGAACTAAACATAGTCTTGGTAGCATGATTGAAGAAGCTTGATGACATCTTTAAGCGGCAGGTACACTAGTGGTGAGAACTTTAGAAGCAACGAACTGGATTTCTAAGAGATCAACTAAGTTCGTTTAGACTTAAGATAATTGAACAGAGAGTTATCTACTACTAAGATTATGGGAATGTAAGCTGAAATTCGATGTGTGAAATTTCACATGGAAATCTTCTTGCAAGATGGATTTTATCAATAATATTTGCATCTACTCTCCCGATCCTTCCTTTCACAGGCTCAGATTATTGCAAATTAAGCTTAATTCTTGTTATTTCATAAGTTAAAAGTTCAACCAAAGGACTCGTCAATGGAAAACAACTTAACAAGAAGTAGAAGCACATCTAGAAACGCCAAACTGATTTTTAGTACACTCTCCAACATCTTTTCTCATCCAAAATGGCTGCATTTTTTCTCTTCATTCGGTAACCAATCCGCATAGTGACATCAATCAAATCACCTTTTTGGAGAAATACTTTTTCATGCCATGTAAAATTTCAAACTGGAAATCAGTTGCTAATAGGTCAAACCATGAGAGGTAATTCCAGCCAAGTTGGAATGAATGCATTAACAGTTTGGAGAGGTCCTCTTTGTCCCTATAGTTCAAGAGATTCATGGAATAATATTTTCAAAGTACCTATTATTGACTTGTTAGCATAACTGACAGCCAATATGCTGTTGTACCTATTATTGACTTGTTAGCAAAAGAAAAAAATGGTTTCTCTTCATTCTTGTTAAACAAATCGAAATTTTACATGTCTGAACAATTTGACGAATATTCTCATGGTTATAGGGGTTACCAAGTATCCTATGATTTATGAATATGGTTTCCCATTGATGTAAGATATCTGGCCTCTAGTGCCGGTTTGGTTTGCTAAAATGCTTGTTTAGCTGGAATCACTGATACATGTAATTATTTACAGTAAAAGGGTAATTTATTTCTCTATCAAATCTGTCAAATTCGAGCTGAGTGAATCCAGTTTTTAGCTTCTCCCAGTTGTCCTTTTTAATTCCTGACGGCCCTCTGTAATTTCGTAATGTGAAGTATACCTCACAATGATGACAGAGTTTCTTGGTAGGAAATAAAATTGATTTGCAATTTTATGTTAGGATGGGTTAGATAATCCAGTTTCTCTCTTATAAGGTACACGACAGTAATTAACCACTTCCATGGATTACACCTTTGTAAATCGTTGATATTTGTTTTTTGTACTACAATAACCTGATAATTCTGCTTTACAAATTCTTCCTTTCTCTATTCTGATAATTCTCTATTATATTTTTGGTGCAGATCTCAAAATTGAGCATGATTCCAGTTGTCTGTGTAATGGAATGGATCCTTCATAGTAAGCAGTTTACAAAAGAAGTTAAATTAGCCGTTGTGGTTGTAGTTATAGGTGTGGGTGTTTGCACTGTGACAGACGTCAAAGTAAATGCCAAAGGTTTTATATGTGCTTGTGTTGCAGTTTTCTCAACCTCTTTGCAACAAATCGTGAGTAAATTTTATTAGTTTTTGTCAATACAATATGGAAATAACAATGGAATGCAGTAGTATGGATGTGATCGAAAACTTCTGGATGACCTGTGATTTGTTCCAACTTTGAAATGGTGGTCGAGTTTTGTCAAATGACTGTTAATAACAAATGTTTTTCCTTTTCAGTCCACTAGATAGTAGATATCTTGAAAAGCTGTTTTTGCAATAAAGTTGCACATGACATTTTAATAAAATAGTCGAGTTGTTAGGCACTAGAGATCCAAGTATGTTAAAAAAGACCTCCTACTTACATATATTTTTGCTTTCTCTATACCGTGGCAAAGAACAATAAACTTGATTTTGATTTGTCTTGCTGGCCTTTGAAGACACATTACACATGCATATTATGTACTCGTCTATGTAATGGATCCCTGTCTAAATGGTATTGAAGCTGAAATTTAGAATCTAGTTTTTAAAGAAAATAAGGAGGGGTTATGTATTTTTGCCCACAGTATGTTTGCTACTATTTTCGAAGAGGTTCGTATCATAGTCCACAGCTTTTGTTAAATATTCACATTTATATATCCCAAGTTGAAAATACATCACGGGGCATATCAAAACTGTCCAGTTGGTATCAAGTCTGCAAATTGGACTTATCCTACATGTTGGGATTTTTTTCCCTCTGAAACTTTCTTCCACAATTTTCTCTTCTATTTATTGCATTTACGGTTGCAGGATTATTGATTAGACGGTGATATTGTTTTGGTGCAGTCAATAGGCTCATTGCAGAAGAAGTATTCAGTTGGATCATTTGAACTATTGAGTAAAACAGCTCCAATTCAAGCAGTCTCTCTCCTTTTATTGGGTCCTATAGTCGACTACTATCTTTCGGATAACTTAGTACTGGACTACAAGTTCACTTCTGGAGCAGTGGTAAGCATTCATTTACTTGTGAATAATTTGATTACATTATTTGGAGCTATATAATAAATAAATAAATAACTAGTGGGGTTTGCAAATAAATACGTGCAGTCGTTCATAGTGCTATCATGTTCTCTAGCTGTGTTCTGCAACGTGAGCCAGTACCTCTGCATAGGAAGATTTTCAGCAGTTTCGTTCCAAGTACTAGGGCACATGAAAACGGTGTGTGTGCTGACTTTGGGTTGGCTACTTTTTGATTCGGAGTTGACTTTAAAGAATATAATGGGAATGGGTGTTGCAGTGATTGGTATGGTTATTTATAGTTGGGCAGTTGAAGTTGAAAAACACGCACACGCACACGCACATGCGAAGATTTTAACGCCCCACCATGTAAAGAACAGCTTAACAGAAGAGGAAATCAGATTACTCAAAGAGGGAATTGCAACAGCTCCTCCTCTTGTTAAGGATATTGAGCTTGGACGCCCAATCTAACAAATATCCTGATTTCCAATATATCAATCGTAATTTGTCTCTAGTCGAAAATGTAGTTTGAATTTCTGAAAGGGAAGATGTAAAAGATGCACATTGAAATTAAATATTCATAGTTAAATCCGTTCTATGTTCATCGATTGGTGATCAGGGGTCCAAAATTATCTGTTTACCATAACTAAATTACAGAAATGAGTAGACGTATGAGTACTGAGTGTACGAGATTATCATGACATGATGATTAATGATTCGATTGAAAATTATTACATAACAAATGATGTCAGTAATCAGTATCACACATAATAATAAAACAAAACAAAAAATGGTTTTTGATTTGAGTCTAGTAGCTCTAGCAGTGGTGGTTAATATGGAGCTCAAACATAATTTTCATTTACCGACACGTTAGAAAAAAAAAAGTCTAATTTTAAAATAAAACATTGGTATTTGGTGGTATTTCTATTTCTACACTTATTTCATTTTGATAAAAGGTGGTTTCATCGTAGTAATAATCTAATTAATTCATACAGCATTATATATCCTGCTCAATTTGTTTTATCATCTCATCTCTTCTTCTCTGTTGATCCGATTTGCTGGTTTGATATTAATTATCACACAGGTAAAAAGAAGAAATATATACATACATACATACATACATACATATATTTTTGGTGGGGGGATCATCAATCAAATCATCAATCATTGATCATCAATCATCAATCATCAATCAATGGTGAAGGAAACGGAATACTACGACGTACTGGGTGTGAGCCCCACCGCCACCGAGGCCGATATTAAGAAAGCTTATTATATTAAGGTTTGCTTATGAATGGATTTATTTTATTTCAAGTCTTTTGGATTCAATAATTTATTTTCATATCCTCAGAACTGATGAATCTTTTGTTCTGGTCTGGTCTGACAATATCTATATATAGACAATTTTATTATAATATATATATCAATGAATCCATTTTATCATTATTCTGAATCAATTCATTTCTTTTTGTGTATCAATTGGATGTTACAGGCAAGGCAGGTCCATCCAGATAAAAATCCCAATGATCCTTTGGCTGCACAAAATTTTCAGGTCTACTATTTACCATGTTGTTTCTCTCGTTTTTTAATCAAGCATGCCTCCGCGTATGTAATCAACGGAACTACTAAAGTTAACAATTTATTAAATGAAAAATTTATAATTATTATTGCCATTCCACAACAGTCATGTTAATTGTATTTTTTCTGAAAAATGTTATACTTCACAGCAGTTGGAGAATTTATTCATTATATATATTCTTCAGTAGCTTGCAGAATTTGGATTTTGACTTGAAGGATAGTAACAATAACTATAACTCATATATGAATTCAGATATTGGGCGAGGCTTACCAAGTGCTGAGTGATCCAGCACAAAGACAAGCTTACGATGCTCATGGAAAGTCTGGAATTTCAACGTACGTACACGTACCTCGATCAGTTTCTTCTTAGTTTTATAAATTGATCTGAATGTTGTGTTCATGAGTATTGATTGGTTGGTAAATTATGATTGATTTCAGAGATGCAATAATAGATCCAGCAGCAATATTTGCGATGCTATTTGGAAGTGAGCTATTTGAAGAATACATTGGGCAGCTTGCAATGGCATCTATGGCCTCCTTGGATGTTTTTGCAGAAGGCGAAGAATTGGATATAAAAAAGTTGCAGGACAAAATGCGAGTAAATTAAACCACCCCTATTCATTCGTTCGTTCGTTCTACTTGAATAAATTATTAAAACTACCTACTACTAATTCATACATATGTATAGAGTGTCCAGAAAGAAAGGGAAGAGAAGCTGGCTGGTATACTGAAAGATAGACTGAACCTCTACATACAAGGAGACAAGGACGAATTTGTGCGTCACGCTGAGGCGGAAGTCTCTAGGCTTTCTAATGCTGGTAAGTATATATGAAATCGAATCGAATATAATGAATGATGTGATTATATTTAGCAAGGTAATTAGTTAAAGTGAGTGATCAGTGGATGGATATATGTGGTGATGACACATGCAGCATATGGAGTGGATATGTTGAGTACGATAGGGTATATATATGCAAGGCAGGCGGCAAAGGAGCTTGGTAAGAAAGTGATATTCTTGGGTGTGCCATTTGTTGCCGAGTGGTTCAGAAATAAAGGTCACTTTATCAAATCCCAAGTAACTGCTGCCACAGGTCATATATATATATATATGCATGTGTATTATAATTAATGGTTTCTTTTCAAACTAAAAATAAACATACATACATGCATAGGTGCAATAGCTTTAATACAGCTGCAAGAAGATATGAAAAGGCAGCTGAGTGCACAAGGAAATTACACAGAGACGGAACTTGAAGAATACATGCAATCACACAAGAAGTTAATGATTGATTCCTTATGGAAGCTCAATGTCGCTGATATTGAAGCCACCCTCTCCCGTGTTTGTCAGATGGTCTCTTCCTCCTCCTCCTCAGATCCTCTCTTCTTTCTATCTTAATTTCTCTTTCAATATTTCATTCATCTTCTAATTAATTAGGTTCTACAAGACAACAATGCTAAAAAAGAGGAGCTCCACCTACGCGCCAGGGGTTTGAAAACCCTCGGCAAAATTTTCCAGGTAATTCATTACTAACTCGATCATTAATATAATCCCCCCGTACGTACGTACGTACGTAGTATAATATGTTTCTGACTTATATGTATGTATGGTTCAGAGTGTGAAGTCAGTTAATGGAGTTGAAAATGTGCAAAATGATCCTATCCTGAAATTGAGTGGAACTCATGAAGCAACCACCAATACTGCTGCTGCTGCTGCTGCAAGATCTTCTTCAAATAACGATGACGTGTCGTCGCATCAGGTAATTAAGCCTTTTCGTATTATTACATTACATTATGTTTGTTTAATAATTAATATGAATGAATGAATGAAAAATATTGGCAGAGTCCATATGTGGATGCTCCTCTTCAATCCAACAGTTTCCCGATGCCGGCTGCACCACCCGGTGCTCACAAAGAACCATAATAATTCACCTAAATAAATTGCTTTATTATTTAGTTTTGACATTTCAAGAAATAGCATTTTGAGCTCTAGTTAATTTACTGTACCGATTCATCATATGTATTTGTGGTGCATGTCTGTGTAAATCAAGCAGAAATTTGTATGTATTTAGTCTAGTATTTATCTAAGACAGATCAATTCAGTGAATTCTGCAGTACAATAACACTCCAAAAACGAGAGCATTGTACTTTCAACTTAACCATCATCTTTATAATAGTATCTTTTCAATTTCTATCAAGGTTACTTTCTTTTTTAATTGGAACTTAGCCATTATTAGTTTTATCAAGGGGAAACTACAGATAAATCCATAATTCAAAACTCAAAACACAGATCAGTCCCTAGGTAGTTTTTCCAAACAATTCAGTCCCTATTCACGCGTGGACATGCAGATCAGTCCCTAATGTGAATTTTATTATATTTTATCTCTTCTTTTTACTCTCACCCTTTTCTCTCTCCTCATTTTCTCTCTCTTCATTTTCTCTCTCTTCATCTTCTCTTTCTTCATTTCTATCTGCTCTCTTTCTTCTCTATTTCTTCTCTCTTTCTCTCCTCTGGTTTCCTCTTTTTCCGACGAAAAAATCACAGTAAAACCCACCCACCCCACAATGGCTACAAATGATGTATCTAATGATGTACCCACTGTGATTCTTGGAAGTTGTCGATACAAAGATCAACTTCACATTATTTCCATCAAAAGTAATTCGACCTTAATGGAGATATATGGTGCTATTATCAACAAATGGAATCATATCCATCCAGATGCACTGATCCTCCAATACTTGGCTCCTCGGGAAAGATTGTATGTGACATTGGGCAGTGATGAAGATGTGGAGAATATGGTTGCATTGCATCTGATAATGAAGATGAGTGTGGTCGACATTGTCGTGATCCGCAAAGATGAAGCTAATTCGCGTGGAAAGAGGGTTCGCACCGATGGCTGGTAGGTCTCCATCTTTTTCTGTACTGCTGAAATGCATTTCTTTATGGTTGTTAATTATTGTGATACATCGTATAAAATATGGCACGTAATAGTATCATGCTAATATAAATATGTTATGGACGTATGGTACTTACAGTACGTAATCGTTGTTCGTATAGTATGTGTGATAGGTAAATTTGGTACTGTTGGTGGGAAAACATAGTATCATATAATGGGGAAGATAGTACTGTTGGGTTTCGGGCACGTGTACGCAGCGGAAAACAAAAATTTAATGTGATTTAAACGACTTTAAAGCACACAAGCACATACCCGACAAATTAAAATCAATTAATTGCGTACCTTTGCGCTTCCAGCGAAATTAAAACAACATACATGCTAAATAATTTAACCGAATTTAAATCAATTAACATGCTCGCGTTTAAACCAACAATCATGCTTGCAAAGATTAAAACGATTACACATAATCACATAAAATCATATGATAGCAAACATGAATTCATAGTTTAAACGTAAATGAATCGAAACTAGGGTTTCGTGTATTTACCTCTTGAAGCGTGAGGTAGGAGCGTTTAGCAAGTCGAGATTGCTACGAAAACCAATCCGTACAATCGGGGCAGCAGCGGTGCAGCGGCAGCAGCGGCGAATCAGCCACGGCGGCGCGTGAGGTACACGCGCGGTCTTCCGGGGCGGCGCGTGGGGCAGCGTGCGGCTTCGGCTCGTGCGCTGCTCTTCGATTCCTCGATCTTCGATCTTCCTCCTCTCGGATTTCACCTCGTATACTTCGATCTACTAAACACGTGGCACTAGACACGTAATAGTTAGAAAAACGGAAGAAAAAAAGAAGGAAAGAAGCTACCAAACCAATCGGCCGATGGACGGCCGATTCCGGCGAAAACGGCGGGGAGGACGGCCGGTGGTGGCCGCGGAAAGAGAGGCCGAGAGAGAGAGGGGCGGACGGCTGCTAGGGTTAGGGTTTTCACTTGTATGTGCAAGACCTATACATCTTGTATTTATAGTGTCTTGCATAAAACCCTAGCGGGCTTAAGTTGGACCGGGCCCAACAGCTTAAGTTCGTTAGTTCCTTTAATTGCTCGTCTCTCTTAATTCAATGATCGGAAAATTGCAACAATTAAATTTTCGGAATCATTATAATATCCTCGTCATTACGAGTGGCATCTTTCATTTTCCAACTTTCCAAAAGTGGAAACCCTAGTTCAGTGCACTTTCTAAATTTGGAAACTTCCCGATTTAGAAAGTTCACTAACACGTTTGCCTATTCTTTTCCTTTTCTTATTCTCATTCGTAATTCCAAATTACGAATGTTGGATCCAATCATACTGACTTCCAATCATGCAAAGATAAACTATTTTATCTTTGACCGTTTATTCAAAGATCTCATGTGCACGAGCAGTGTGACCCTCGATGGTTCAGGTGTAAGCTAGCCGTGGGCCCACAACTCTTTGTGGTCAAAACTCGTCCCTTAGAGTTACGATTAAGATGAAGCTCGTTTCACCTTAATCACCCAACGAATCAAGATTGGCGTCTAGCAACTACGCGTCATGATTCCCTAGATACAAATGAAGTGCCTGCAAGAACCTTCAGATATAGTTAACGTACAGTACGGTCCCTTCGATTCATATGTCCCGATCGAACAAGAGGCATTGGTTCATCGAGACCTCTTTATATGTTCGATGACGGTGCGATCGTTCCAAGTATTGTAATCCTTACGTGCATGACTTAGAGAATCGAATCCTCTAATCATCACTTAGTCAGCTCTGGCCAGAGACTTATATTGATTACAAACTTTCAGAACACACAGGACATCCAAGACTATTCTAGCGATCGAATCCCCGACTACAATGCACAGACCTCCCACTAGATTTCGGAGTGCACGAACACTGGCCCTTGGGATGGTCCTCGGTGGAACTCAGGGACAGGTCACGATACAGCTGGTCCTCTAGTGAAGTCTCGGTGATGTCTAGGTCATAAGGACTAATGGTGTACAACTATACCATAGATATCTCTACTCGATTATTGGGAACCACTTAGAGATTTCTAGAGTGAGGGAGTTCAGTGAACTCGTCAACTTACGAGCACCCACTTATGCATGCCGATATCACAATACCGTTTACTGATGAGATGCAGTACACATACACTAAGTGCTAGTCTTAATGGGAAAGGCCGATATCCTCATTAGTGGCGTAACCCTTCGACTAGGAACATGTTTAACAGTTATAATACTTAAGTAAATATCTCACGATCCTAACGATCAATTACTAGTACTTGTAATAACTGTAAGGACTATATCTATGCTTGTGACAAAGGGACAAAGATATAGAATGCCAATGTGTTTTATCATTAATACGAATAAAGGTTCGTTTATTACAATAATAAATACGAAAGACCACAGCCACAGGTTGGCTTGTTGGTCACCTACTCTAACAATCTCCCACTTGACCTAAAGCCAACTACCCATAAACCGCAATCCCATCGACTCTCGATGTTTCTCATGGACCGATCTTGGTAAAGGCTTCGTGAAGGGGTCTGCAACGTTCTCTTCCGAGGTGACTCGTTCTACCTTAACTTCACCTCTATCAATGATCTCTCGGATCACGTGATACTTCCTCAGAATATGCTTCGACTTCTGATGAGATCGTGGCTCCTTAGCTTGCGCCACGGCTCCGGTGTTATCACAGTACAATGGTACTGGATCATTAGCATCAGGAATGACACCCAACTCTTGGATGAATTTCCTTATCCAAGTCCCTTCTTTTGCAGCTTCAGACGCTGCAATGTATTCCGCTTCGGTAGTGGAATCGGCCGTCGTGCTTTGCTTGGAACTCTTCCAACACACGGCACCACCATTAAGCGTGAATATAAATCCAGAGTTCGACTTTGAGTCGTCCACGTCCGATTGAAAACTAGAGTCAGTGAAACCCTCTAATTTCAACTCGGCACCCCCATAGACCAAAAATATATCCTTAGTCCTTCGCAAGTACTTGAGGATATCTTTCACGGCTTTCCAGTGAGCCGGGCCGGGGTTAGACTGATATCTGCTTGTGACACTCACAACATACGCAATATCGGGTCTCGTACATAGCATGCCATACATTATGCTTCCTATGGCAGAAGCATAGGGCGTCCTCTTCATCTCCTCGATTTCACTAGGTGTTTGTGGACACATAGATTTCGAGAGACGAACCCCATGGGACATTGGCAAGAATCCCTTCTTGGATTCTTCCATGCTAAATCGTTTCATAACGGTGTCTATGTACAGGCTTTGGGATAAACCAAGCATCTTTCTCGCTCTATCTCTATAGATGCGTATTCCTAATACATAAGATGCTTCTCCCAAATCCTTCATTGAGAAACGTGTGGACAACCATGCTTTCGTTTGTTGTAACATTCCTACGTCATTCCCAATGAGTAGAATGTCGTCAACGTAAAGCACTAAAAATATCACTGCCCTCCCACTAACCTTCTTGTATACACAAGGTTCCTCCGGATTCTTCTCAAAATCAAACTCTTTGATAGTTGAGTCGAACCTAATGTTCCAACTACGGGATGCTTGTTTCAATCCATAAATGGATCGCTGGAGCTTGCAAACCTTTTGCTCACTTCCAGAAGATATGAAGCCTTCCGGCTGCGCCATGTAAATTTCTTCCTCAATATCTCCATTAAGGAAGGCGGTCTTCACATCCATTTGCCATATCTCGTAGTCGTACCACGCAGCTATGGCCAGCAAAATCCTAATGGACTTCAGCATCGCGACTGGCGAAAAAGTTTCCTCATAGTCAACACCTTGTCTTTGAGTGTATCCTTTCGCTACCAATCTAGCTTTATAGGTCGATACCTTTCCATCCACTCCAATTTTCTTCTTATAGATCCACTTGCAGCCTATAGGAACAATTCCCTTAGGTGGATCTACCAAGGTCCACACCTTGTTGGAGTACATGGAGTCCATTTCGGATTTCATGGCAGTTAGCCAATGTCCCATGTCCGCATCCGATACGGCCTCATTGTATGTTCTTGGATCTTGTCCAAGATCAACATGATCTTCATCATTTTCGAGGAGGAATAACCTATCCGGCATTTTCCGAACTCTTTCGGATCTACGTACCGTAGGTTCATGAGGTATATTAGTGGTTTGTTGTATTGGTTCGATTACTTGTTCTTGCGTTTGAACTTCACTTTGTGGTTCTTGAACTACTTCAAGTTCTATCATGCTGCCCTTTCTATCGGATAGAAACTCCCTTTCCAAAAAGGTGGCATTTCTTGAAACAAACGTCTTTGCTTCTTTGACATAATAAAACTCGTATCCCATTGAGTCTTCGGGATACCCCACAAAATAGCACAAGTCGGATTTACTATCCAACTTATCTCCCACTAACCGCTTCACATAAGCGGGACAACCCCATATCCTAATATGTTTGTAATTGGGTTTTCGGGAATGCCAAAGTTCATAAGGTGTGGATTTAACTGCTTTGGTGTTAACTCTATTCAGCAAATACGCGGCAGTACGGAGTGCATGACCCCACAAGTATGCCGGTAAGTTTGTGAACCCCATCATGGATCGAACCATATCTAATAAAGTTCGATTCCAACGTTCGGATACTCCATTAAGTTGAGGAGTTCCCGGTGGAGTCCATTGGGACTGCATCCCATTTTCTTTCAGATAGTCAATGAACTCGATGCTCAAGTATTCTCCACCACGATCGGATCGCAGCTTCTTAATACTTCGTCCGAGTTGCTTTTCCACTTCGTGTCTAAAATCTTTGAACCTTTCAAAAGTTTCAGACTTGTACTTCATTAAGTACACATACCCATACCTAGAGTAATCGTCGGTAAAGGTAGCGAAGTAGTTATATCCACCCTTCGCACTAACACTTAGTGGACCACATACGTCTGTATGGATCAAATCCAAAAGACCCTCGGCTCGTTCCATTTTCCCTTTGTAGGGTGACTTGGTCATTTTCCCTTTAAGACAAGATTCACAAGTTTGTAGTGATTTCACGTCCTCCAAAGAGAACAATCCTTCACTAACAAAATCGTTCATCCTTCTTAAAGAGACATGACCTAATCTAGCGTGCCAAAGTTGTGCGGGGTTTTGATCTATCTCCTTACGTTTTGCTGATATAACATTAATAGGTATTTCACTTGGATTTAGTTCATACAAGTTGTTTAATAGTCGTCCTTTGCAAATCAAATTCTCATTCTTTTGTATAATGCAAATCGAATTTTCAAAAACAAAAGTAAAACCTTCAATATCTAATACATGAATAGAAATAAGGTTTCTAATGAGCGACGGAACAAATAAACAATCGTTCAAAACAATAGGAAAACTAGAATCCAAAACATTTAAGTAAATTGTGCCAATGGCTTCAGCAGCAACTCTTGCTCCATTCCCCATCCTTAGGAAGGTCTCACCCGCTCTAAGTCTTCGACTTCTTGTCATTAGCTGCAAATCATTGCACAAATGTGAGCCACAACCCGTATCCAATACCCAAGAAGAAGAGTTGACAGACAAATTTACGTCAATGAAATACGTACCCTTTTCAGAACCTTTCTGCTTCAGGTAAGCCTTGCAGTTGCGGCGCCAATGTCCTTTCTTTCCACAGTGATGGCAAGCATCATCAACTTGTTTGCTAACCTTTGCCTTGGGGCCCCCACTACCTTCACCCACTTCGAACTTGCTGTTTGGGAAGAGAACTCTTTCCTTTCTCTTCTTTTGGAAAGAACTCTTCTTTCCAGAAGTAGCAGCAATGAGAACAGACTTCTCTTTCTTTATGGTGGACTCGAAGCTGACCAACATGTTCATTAACTCATCCAAGGGAGGATCTAGTTTGTTCATGTTGAAGTTCACTATGAACGATTCATAGGAACTAGGAAGAGACAACAGGATCAAATCCAACGAGAGCTCGGCTGGGAGGGTGACATCGAGATTCACTAGCTTTTCAAGGAGAGTGATAATTTTGAGACAGTGCTCGTGCACCGAAGTCCCTTCGCGCAGTCTCGCTGTGATCAACTCCTTTGTAGCAGCGTACCTCGATGCCCTAATATTCTCACTATACATGCTATCGAGATGAGCCTTTATATCGAAAGCATGCAAGTGAGACTCATATTTCCTCGCAAGTGCGGGCTCCATGGCGGCTATCATATAGCACCTAGCATGTGTGTCATCTTTCTTTCAAACTTCATAAGTTTCCTTTTCAACATCAGTCGTTGTGGCAGGTATAGTGGCGGGAAGCCTCTCGTTCAAAACATAGAGACGCCCCTCAACAGTCAGCACAAGCTTAAGACTACGCAACCAATCTAGGTAATTAGGGCCATTGAGTTTATTGTCGAGGATTGACATTATGGGATTCTTAGACATAATTATCTGAGACATATAGAGAAGAGGATTATTAGAGATTCGCGTTAAATGATTGTTACAATTAAATGTTTGGACTTATGTTATTTAATTGTTCTCCCACTAATTTTATCGAATTCCACTTCCCTCTAGTAGACAAACGAGAAAACTGATTTTTCTTAATGGGCTTTAGGTCCAATAGACAAATATAACCCGTAGTTAATCTAGCCCGATTATATTTGCCCAAAGGTAGATCACAATCAATCATATCCACAATATGACCCTAAATTAATTTTCCTCACACTTGATAATGACCTAAGTTAATCTCGCGAATATCAAAATCGTCGTGTGTCAAGTCTAACCTACCAATCAAAGATGCTCATAGAACTTGATTATGCCAAACTAATGCAGTCCCTAGTTAATCTAGCCGACCACGTTAATTCAACATAACCCTTTTCTATGGCTACCTTCATCAATATGTCAATTGAATTACAGCTTACTCTACCATAGCACTCCCCGCTAACACGGCTTACTGCACTATAGTAAAGGGCTACACATAATCTAACCGTTGGCAGAAGGAAAGAAATAACTCAACAGATTGGGTTTTTCTTTATAGCTTGAAATGATTCTTAATTGAATTAAGAATGAGGGATTTTTATTAAAATGTTTTATCTCATCAGAAGGTTTTGGATTGGTCTATGTGATTCCTACATCTATGTTCTCTAAAGGTATATGGAAGCGCATATTGTCCTAAGAGGAACATACGACCTAATTTCATAATTAATTACATTAATTAATTATCGAGTTTTTCAAAATAATTATAGAACCTCAACCAGCATAAATCATTCAAATAATGTTGAGGTACTACTAATTAAGTTGAATTTATAATCAATATTATATATGTGTTCTATTAATTGAAATCAATTTAACAATTTAAATTAATTAATTAATCTAACACCTATTTTACTAAAATAGATGATTGTCGATCCAATTATCTAATTGGGATTAATTGAAAATAATTTTCCAAAAATTAAAATCAATTTGTTTTAAGTTTAATTTTAGAGATCTGAATTTTTTTTTTTTTTTTTTTTTTTCAGTGAACCGGTTCGGCCCAACCGGTCTGACCGGTTCGGACCGAAGCGGTCCGGTTATGTCCGGTCCAGCTGAACCAAATCAGTGGCCAGGTCAGTCGGATCGGGAACCTGTCTGACCGACCCGAATCCACGTGGATTCGGTCAACTAAATCGCACACAACCATCGAACCGGCCGGTTCGACCGGTTCGATCCGATTAAACAAAAACCGATGTTTTAAAAAACAATTTCAGATCCGATTTTCCAATTTTAAACAATTTTAAAGCTGGAAAAAATCTAAACAATATTTCAAAAATATTTTAAACTTACGAAAACTCCCAATTACATAATACGACAATCACTACTTTAATAAATCGAACATGCATAAAATCATAGCATATTAATACAAACGCAATTAATTGCGCAACGAGCTCTGATACCACTGTTGGGTTTCAGGCACGTGTACGCAGCGGAAAACAAAAGTTTAATGTGATTTAAACGACTTTAAAGCACACAAGCACATACCCGACAAATTAAAATCAATTAATTGCGTACCTTTGCGCTTCCAGCGAAATTAAAACAACATAGATGCTAAATAATTTAAAGTCGTTTAAATCACATTAAACTTTTGTTTTCCGCTGCGTACACGTGCCCGAAACCCAACAGTAACATGCTCGCGTTTAAACCAACAATCATGCTTGCAAA
This sequence comes from Erythranthe guttata, assembly GCF_056151865.1. Lineage (NCBI taxonomy): Eukaryota > Viridiplantae > Streptophyta > Magnoliopsida > Lamiales > Phrymaceae > Erythranthe > Erythranthe guttata. Next base: position 409,647 of record NC_142535.1, read on the forward strand.
GATTAAAACGATTACACATAATCACATAAAATCATATGATAGCAAACATGAATTCATAGTTTAAACGTAAATGAATCGAAACTAGGGTTTCGTGAATTTACCTCTTGAAGCGTGAGGTATGAGCGTTTAGCAAGTCGAGATTGCTACGGAAACCAATCCGTACAATCGGGGCAGCAGCGGTGCAGCGGCAGCAGCGGCGAATCAGCCACGGCGGCACGTGAGGTACAGGAGCGGTCTTCCGGGGCGGCGCGTGGGGCAGCGTGCGGCTTCTGCTCGTGCGCTGCTCTTCGATTCCTCGATCTTCGATCTTCCTCCTCTCGGATTTCACCTCGTATACTTAGATCTACTAAACACGTGGCACTAGACACGTAATAGTTAGAAAAACGGAAGAAAAAGAGAAGGAAAGAAGCTACCAAACCAATCGGCCGATGGACCGATTCCGGCGAAAACGGCGGGGAGGACGGCCGGTGGTGGCCGCGGAAAGAGAGGCCGAGAGAGAGAGGGGCGGACGGCTGCTAGGGTTAGGGTTTCACTTGTATGTGCAAGACCTATACATCTTGTATTTATAGTGTCTTGCATAAAACCCTAGCGGGCTTAAGTTGGACCGGGCCCAACAGCTTAAGTTCGTTAGTTCCTTTAATTGCTCGTCTCTCTTAATTCAATGATCGGAAAATTGCAACAATTACATTTTCGGAATCATTATAATATCCTCGTCATTACGAGTGGCATCTTTCATTTTCCAACTTTCCAAAAGTGGAAACCCTAGTTCAGTGCACTTTCTAAATTTGGAAACTTCCCGATTTAGAAAGTTCACTAACACGTTTGCCTATTCTTTTCCTTTTCTTATTCTCATTCGTAATTCCAAATTACGAATGTTGGATCCAATCATACTGACTTCCAATCATGCAAAGATAAACTATTTTATCTTTGACCGTTTATTCAAAGATCTCATGTGCACGAGCAGTGTGACCCTCGATGGTTCAGGTGTAAGCTAGCCGTGGGCCCACAACTCTTTGTGGTCAAAACTCGTCCCTTAGAGTTACGATTAAGATGAAACTCGTTTCACCTTAATCACCCAACGAATCAAGATTGGCGTCTAGCAACTACGCGTCATGATTCCCTAGATACAAATGAAGTGCCTGCAAGAACCTTCAGATATAGTTAACGTACAGTACGGTCCCTTCGATTCATATGTCCCGATCGAACAAGAGGCATTGGTTCATCGAGACCTCTTTATATGTTCGATGACGGTGCGATCGTTCCAAGTATTGTAATCCTTACGTGCATGACTTAGAGAATCGAATCCTCTAATCATCACTTAGTCAGCTCTGGCCAGAGACTTATATTGATTACAAACTTTCAGAACACACAGGACATCCAAGACTATTCTAGCGATCGAATCCCCGACTACAATGCACAGACCTCCCACTAGATTTCGGACTGCACGAACACTGGCCCTTGGGATGGTCCTCGGTGGAACTCAGGGACATGTCACGATACAGCTGGTCCTCTAGTGAAGTCTCGGTGATGTCTAGGTCATAAGGACTAATGGTGTACAACTATACCAAAGATATCTCTACTCGATTATTGGGAACCACTTAGAGATTTCTAGGGTGAGGGAGTTCAGTGAACTCGTCAACTTACGAGCACCCACTTATGCATGCCGATATCACAATACCGTTTACTGATGAGATGCAGTACACATACACTAAGTGCTAGTCTTAATGGGAAAGGCCGATATCCTCATTAGTGGCGTAACCCTTCGACTAGGAACATGTTTAACAGTTATAATACTTAAGTAAATATCTCACGATCCTAACGATCAATTACTAGTATTTGTAATAACTGTAAGGACTATATCTATGCTTGTGACAAAGGGACAAAGATATAGAATGCCAATGTGTTTTATCATTAATACGAATAAAGGTTCGTTTATTACAATAATAAATACGAAAGACCACAGCCACAGGTTGGCTTGTTGGTCACCTACTCTAACAAGTACGTAACCTTCATCTGAATAGTATGGGTGATAGGTAAATTTGGTACTGTTGGTGGGAAAACATAGTATAATATAATGGGGAAGACAGTACTTAACCATTATTCGGATACGTACAAACAGGTATATCAATTCACGATTAACCCAATTCCCTCGTTTGATGAGGACTTTGACTTGTACGATGCGTGTAATGCTCCACCCGATGTCTTTGTTAATGCAGCTGATTGAGAACTCGACCGGGACGTAGAAAGACAAAAAGAATTCCTTCACAAGTGCAAACTCGTAAACTGAAGTGTACTCGGTGTGGGAAGCCTGGACACAATCGTCGTACTTGCACACAACCAATCTGACTAGCAATTTTTTTAATGTAAATATTGTTTGCATTTGTGTTATTTAAACTAACTAGTTTTGTTTCTAATATAAATTTTATTTTTTTCATCAGGGAGGACAAGATGGAGGAGAGCACACATGATTGCCCATTATGTTATTCAAGTGATTGAAGTGAATGAAAACTGGCTGTTTGTACTTTATTATTATGTGATTTGTACTATGTTGATTTAAACTTTGTACTATGTTTCAATTTGCACTATGCTTTTGCTATTTATAGTTTGTACTATGTATTATGTACTCTGTTCATTGATGGTTTATCATTTTCAGTCTAATGGTACTATTTTTATTTACACATGGTATTGGATATGAGATAGGATGGTATGCCTATTGTTGGTTGAGGGTTTATCATTTTCAGTCTAATGGTACTATTTTTATTTACACATGGTATTAGATTTGCGATATGATGGTATGCTTGTTGTTGCTTGATGATTTATCATTTTCAGTATAAAGGTACTGATTTGATTTACGCATTGTATTATCTACGGGATATGATGGTATGTCTTATGTTGGTTGATGGTTTATCATTGTCGGTATAAAGGTACTGATTTTATTTACCCATGGTATTATCTATGAGATAGATGGTATGACTTACTCAATTTATGACCGTTACAAACTAATATAGCCGTTGCTTATTGTTAGAAGTAGTCAAGTCATAATACGCTCATTTGTTTCTAATTCATGGTTTCAGAAACTATTTCGAATCCCGGAAGGTTATTTTACTGTTGCCTACACCATGGCTACTCCCATTGGTGTGAACCATTTGAAGTTGGGCAAAATTTTTCCAACTCAAATCGTGAAGAAAATGAAGCTACAAGTGCGTCGATGAACCAAGTCCATCGAGAAAGTGAAGTGAAGAATTGCAATTCTGAAGGTGGAGTAGTTCATAGTTTGATAGTGTTGAATCTAGTAATATTTGCAGTCTACATGCTATGTAAAACCTATGTACTGTTGTTTAATTAGTGAACATAAGAGTACAATGTATAAGCTGGTAAAGTTAGGATTATTCGTGAATATAGTACGCTTTGTTCACCAAATAAGTACAATGTATAAGCTGGTAAAGTTAGGATTATTCGTGAATATAGTACGCTTTGTTCACCAAATAAGTACAATGTATAAGCTGGTAAAGTTCGGGTTATTCGTGAATATAGTACGCTTTGTTCACCAAATAAGTACAATGTATAAGCTGGTAAAGTTCGGGTTATTCGTGAATATAGTACGCTTTATTCACCAAATAAGTACAATGTATAAGCTGGTAAAGTTTGGGTTATTCGTGAATATAGTACGCTTTATTCACCAAATAAGTACAATGTATAAGCTGGTAAAGTTTGGGTTATTCGTGAATATAGTACGCTTTATTCACCAAATAAGTACAATGTATAAGCTGGTAAAGTTTGGGTTATTCGTGAATATAGTACGCTTTGTTCATCAAGTAAGTACAATGAATACACATGTGAAGTACAAGTGATTCGTGACTATAGTACGCTTTGTTCACTGATAAAGTATATGTTTGCCATTCATATAGTATTGTTACACTCTATATATTATTGTCGGGCCAATGCATCCATAAGATCGCATTTGAAGACACAACTCTTCAGTTTAAGACTATTAAGAATGAATGGAGACAATGTGGGAGTTGATCAATATCGATTATGGTAACAATTGAGGAAAATATTAGTTTTACACTTGAGCATTGTAGGCTTGTATGAGTATATTGTATAGTATATGAGTATCATGTGTGAAATTCAACATATTTATGGGATCTTGTATTCCAAACGCAACAATAATGCTCACCTACCTTAAAATAATCATCTAAAACATAATTTATGCATCTCCCGTACTTATTGATCATTAAAGCGTCAATGAAATTGGTACAATTCAATTCATCAAAAAATATGGTACGTTTTGTTCATCAAGTAAGTACAATGAATACACATGTGAAGTACAAGTGATTCGTGACTATAGTATTGTTACACTCTATATATTATTGTCGGGCCAATGCATCCATATGATCGCATTTTAAGACACAACTCTTCAGTTTAAGACTATTAAGAATGAATAGGAACAATGTGGGAGTCGATCAACATCGATTATGGTAAGTTTTTCGTGAATACACATGTGAAGTACGCTTTGTTCATCAAGTAAGTACAAGTCTAGTGTTGACAAGGTATCTTCGAATAGACTAGAAAGTATTTGTTGCTCATTTTTATGGTACGCTTATATTCTTTATACAAACTAATTAATCGCAAAATAAAGTACCATGTGTTCAAAAGGTAAGTACATTTCATCGAAATATATGGTACAATGTATACAATGGAAAAGTATGAGTAGAGCTAATCAATAGTATTAGTAGCTCTACCACAAAAGGACAGATTGTTTATGGCACAAAAACACATTCATCTGTTTGAAAAGCGATCGGTGAGCACCTGCAGCCTATTGATAGCTTGCTGCAATCTTCTTTTACATCAATTCCTGCATTACATACACATAAAACTACAATTATAACAAATACAACGTACTATAAAGTTCCACTACTAGTACTTCCAGTAATTTCGTTCAATACCATCCAAATGCACTAGCAATACCATTGTTGCATATGACACATACTACATTACAATCAAACATTATACTATTCGAATGCACTAGCAATACCACTCAACGGCACTAGCAATACTATTGTGGCTTATGACTTATACTACAGGACCATCAAACATTATACTTCTAGTACCATATGTCAATACCGTCCAAAGTCACTAGCAATACCATTCAAAGGCACTAGTAATACTATTGTGGCATATGAGACATACTACAGAACCATCAAACACTATACTTCCAGTACCATGTGTCAATACCATCCAAAGTCACTAGCAATGCCATTCAAATGCACTAGTAATACTATTGTGGCATATGACACATACTACAGAACCATCAAACTTATACTTCCAGTACCATGTGTCAATACCATCCAAAGTCACTAGCAATGCCATTCAAAGGCACTAACAATACTATTGTAGCATATGGCACATACTACAGAACCATCAAAGATTATACTTTCAGTACCCTGTGTTAATACCGTCCGAAGTCAAGAGCAATACCATTATTACATATGTCATATCCCTTGTTGGGACTAAATGCTTTCGGGACAGTACTTCGAGTACCATGTGTCAATACCATCTAAATGCACTATTAATACCATTACTGCGCATGACACATACTATAGAACCAGTACGAAAAATACAATAAGCATATTTCCCATATCCTATATGAAACCCTTGTTAGGACTCAAAATGCTTTGGGGACATGCTAATGTCACCGAAGAATAATACCCATGAGAAAACTGTTACAAAATCATGAAATTCGACAACAAATAAATGATCTTTGCAAACCCAAACAACAGAACAACAGATATTGGAACCGATTTAATGATTAGGGGAAACACCGAATAAAGTCGAGGCATAATACCCATGAGTGGATATGATCAAAATCATGCAATTCTATAACAAATAAACCTTTTGCAAGCTCAAGCAACACCCAAATGGGTATGTTTCCAAGAAAATGAGAAAAAAAATAGAAAATCAAACCTTGTTGTTTACCCTGCTTCACCATTGTCTATAAATGAGTTTGTTTATTTTTATTTTTCCTTTCGCTTTATTATTTTTCTGCGTTTTGTTGATTCTTCGTGCTTCGTAATTTCTTCGTTCTTTGTTGTTTCTTTGTTCTTCGTTTCTTTGTTCTTCGTTTCTTCTCTGTTTCTTCTTGGTCTGAAAATATGTATAAACTGAACGGTGGTTTTTTTTCTGCGCCTTTTTAGCTTCTTTTTGTTGTTTGATTTTTGAAATGTAACGGGCAAAGAGCGTGTAACACAAACGGCGCGTTGGAAGTTGAAAAGAAGTTATGTAAAATTAGTATAAAGTAAAGGGTATTTTAGTATTTGCACATTTTATTAGGGACTGATCTGCATGTTAGGCGCGTGAGTAGGGACTGAATTGCTTGGGGAAACTACCTAGGGACTGATCTGTGTTTTGAGTTTTGGATTAGGGATTTATCTGTAGTTTCCCCTTTTATCAAAGTGGTTTTTCTTATTTTTGAAAATTTATAATTTTTTTTGAAATTCTAAACTAATGCGATTTTCGAAATTTTTGTAACTTTTAGAATCGGAATGCAATTTTAGATTTCAAATTTTTTTAAATTGGAATTAGTTCCGGAAAATAATACATCAAATTTAATTTTGTTGCTTGGATAAAAATAAGTAGTGATAATTTAGGTACTTAGAAGTAGAAAATAATTTGCTAATTATATCAATTAATTTTGGCCTCCTAATTAAATTCGTTTATTTGATAATTTGATTATGTGAGGTAAGGTTATATTATTTTTTTCAAATTTATGATGGAAAGTTAGTGAGTTGAATTATAATTGTAAATTTGGTATTTAGCAATGATAAATTATCTTTCATAAATGTATTTTTATTATATAAATAACAAAAAAGAAAAAAGAAAAAGAAAAACCAAGTTGAAGGTTGAAATGATCCAACAAGCGTGACCCAGTTATGTGTTTGGTTCGATGGATGACCCGTCCGATTTGATTTAAAAAACATTCAATAATCTATGCTAGAAGATAAACCCCCAAATTTCGCCTAGATTAGGGCTCGGGCTGGATGACCCAGGTCAAAATTTGCACCACCATCTTTGTCTCTCTGTTGATAATCGATGAGCAGCGAGGTGAGCGTGAGTGTGAATGATGCTGAAGTATCGTCGAACATTGGATATGTGTCCGGATGGATGTACATCAATCAAAATGGTCAGATGTGTGGCCCTTACATTCATCAGCAATTGTACGAAGGTTTACACACTGGTTTTTTGCCTGGGGAGCTTCACGTTTATCCCATCTTGAATGGGAATCTCCTCAATTCTGTCCCCCTCACCTATTTCAAGCAATTCCCCGACCATGTTCCCACCGGCTTTGTTTATTTAAATTCTTCCCTCCCTCCCGTCAAAGATCCTACAGCTGATGAGAACAGTGATAAAGATGATAACTTTCCACTGGTATGGAGGATTGCTTGAATAATGGGTTTATCACCCTTCTTCAATTTGTTTGTATTAATTGTCATTTTTTTTTGAATTGACAGGTTGGAGATGAATCTTGTTGGATGTTTGAGGATGGTGAGGGGAGAAAACATGGACCACACTCTCTTACTGAGCTCCACTCATGGTGTCACTACGGATATATCCACAACTCACTAATGGTGATTAACTATGTATTTTTAAATTGGAAAGATCTCTATCTTTGCAAGTAATGAAGAGTGTTTCTGTCATTTGATCGGGACGAATACCACTTTGAGATAAAGTTTTATGTCTCATGTTTATGGATATATAAGTATTTATGCATGTAAAAAAAGTATTTATGCATGTATCTGTGTATGTAAAATAGTTCCAGGCAGTGAAATAGAATTAGAATGTAAATATATCTGTTGGTGTATCTTCGGTTTGGCTGGTATATATAGTTGGTATAGAGATTTGACTAATTGAATAATTACTTGGCCAAATAATTAGAAACTAGTGGTATCACGTTGAGTCGGTTTGGCTGGTATATATAGTAGTACCTTTTCAATTAATACTATATTGGCCATTCCAGTTTCAGCTGGAAGAGTGGTGGATGGTCCCACTGTACCATCTTTTGGGATCATGTTGATTAGAAAAGATTGTATCACGTTGAGTCGATTGTGATCATGTGAAAGCATTTAAAAGATTTTGCATTGTGTGGAAGTATTTCACATTTCCCATCTCCTTATGTTCCTTTCTTGCAAATTAATGATTATTGATTCCAAAAGTTAAACAATGCATATAGACTGGTTGATGTATAATTTCCTCTAGTTAGCTAAACCAGGGAAAAAAAAAAAAGATTAGTATATGTTGTGCTCTTAAAGGATCTATCATAGTGTTACTCTTCATGAAATGGCTCACTTTAGTTCATTACAAGGACCTTCAATTAGGACATTACTGTATACTAGTTTACCATTTTTATTCCTTGAATGTTGTCTCATTTGTTTGATGATAGTTCATAAAATTTTTGCATGAAAATGGAATTCTAAACTTGATTTTCGCTGAATTTATAGGAAACAGTTATCATGATATTACCAGATATCATTAGATGGTGCATTTAACATTTGCATGTTTGTTATTTTCCTCTATTATCCTTATGTGGTTGCAAGAGTTGTAGCAGTCTCACATAGGATGTGTAGTAATAATTGCCTTGAACAGATACTAGGATCTTATATGCCGGGTGTATGGTAAGGTTTGAAGGCACATGTTTCTCCAGTTCTCGGCATATGTCCTGAAGGTCCTTGACATTGAAAGTTAATGTTGATTCTGGAAGGCACAGAATATTGTAGTGTGTTGGATTACGTTTTTTTTTTTACATTATTTTGTATTTTTCAAATATCAAGGGTGTAATTTCTTGACGCTCAAAGAATTTTATTATAGAAAGAACAGTAAAAACAGTACATTTTGAGAAAAAAATGGGTTTTTAGATTGTGTTCGGATGTGAGTTGTAGTGTATCCATTAGAGTTGGTGTGACATGTTACGTCTTTTTTAAAATGTTTTAGGATGTGAAATATTTTGGAAATAGTATGTTTTTCTTATTGATCTGATGTTTGTATGTAGAAATATTTCTCGAAATGAAATAATACTTTCTGTATTAAGTAGAAATTAGCAGTCAAACAAGACGTGGGGAGAGAAGTTTATAGATGAAAATATAAGCAAAAGCAGGCAAACTATTTGTGGGTCTATGCCCTTCCCTGAGACAAGCATCTTTTATCCGCTTTTGTCTCCTTTTAAGCCTATGCTTCAATTCACTTTCCCTTTTTGTCGAGGTTGAATTTTATCTAAGACATTCTACTCATCGTGTTAGTGTTTCTTTTGCGAGTCCTCTTTTTGCCCTTGAGCCATTCCTCAATGCTGTCATGGTGTGTTTTTGTAGATATATCACACCGATAATAAGTATAAACCTTTACACTTGGAATCACTGTTAAACAAGTGGAGAACTGCTAGTCTTGGACCTGAGGTTGTGCATGATGTCAACGACCAAGGCACTGGCTCAGCATTGAACTTTATATCAGAGGTTTCTGAAGAAGTTTGTTCGCAGCTTCATTTCGGGATCATGAAAACAGCCCGTAAAGTTGTACTTGATGAGATTGTTAGCTGCATAATTTCTGATTCCCTTGCCTCCAAGAAAATTCACAAGAATCATAAGATTGAACCAATCATTGAGTCTGCCAAATCCTTTCCTTCACATGGCAAAATGGTAGGTACTCATACAATAAAAAAATATGATTATATTTTTTATTTTTTTAACCTTGTAAAAAGACTGTATTATCTTTTGTTCAGTCTGAAAGAAGTGATGTGAGGAAGGACAATGTGACTGTCGTGGATGAAGTTGAAGTCTGTAGTACTGTTGATGAAAGATGTTTTAGTGGTGAAACAGTGAGATCTCCTCCTAGCATGAAATCAATTGGAAACTTTGAGAACTTTTGTGCTGCATACATGGTTGTTAGCAGGACCCTCTTTGATTCTTGTTTGCAAGTCATATGGAATGCTGTCTTTTATGATTCTGTACTTGAGTGTTCATCTGCATGGAGAAAGACAAAACGTTGGACGTCTCCTAGTTATGTTGTTGATGAATGCATTGCATACAAAGAGTCCTCTGTGCAGATTGAAAAGCTACCAGCTGACTATGTATGTATTGGTGTTTTGTCATTTTTCTCTGATCTAAGTTCTGGTATATATTGTTTTGAAGTCCATTCCAATTGCTTGACACCTAGTACATGAACAGGATTCCTCCAGTTCCGATGTAGACTGCCCTCCTGGTTTTGAACCACAGAGAAGTGTAATGGACGTACAATCACATGCACCATCAGTATCTTCACCTTTTGAGATAAAAAAGAGACGAAATATGTCGAGCTCAGATACCTCTTGCGATGAAATGGAGTTCATTCTGGAATATGTACTGAATGATCTTCATTCATCTTCAAAGTTGTCATTAGTTCATTACTTTAAAAAACTTGTGGACGAGGAAGTGAAGAAGATAGTTGATTTTCCACAAAGTAGTCATATGAAAGAGGTAACCATGTAAAACTCTCTTCACTATGTATTGTTCTATGTTCAAATTCTTTCCCACTAGGACAACGATCTCTTGTGGTAATATATACCTTGTGTTTTCTTGAACATGTTATCATCTGTCGATATAACAGTACCAAATCTTTGGCAGGTCATGCTGTACTCTTCTGATCTACTCAACCAGACAACTGAATATGATTCTCAAGAAGCGTTTCATGTTTCAGCCCTTATAGAAGTAGATGATGACCGATGCCCAGCTCAATACCCAAAAGATCCACTGCATCAGAGAGTTCTTCATCTTCCTAACGTTTCTTTGACAAATTTATCGAAGGGTGCTTTTCAGAAATTGCCCATGCATTTAGATGATGCTACTGTTGATTTAGAAGAACTGTGGCCAGCTGCATGTGAAGAAAGTATGGAACAAAATGTTTCATCACATTTCTCCAGTGAGAAATTCCGGAACTTGCCTATGCATTTAGATGATGCTAGTACTATTCCAGTTATTGATGAATTGCGCCCACCTCAATATAAAGAAGTTACTGAACACTATGCATTATCACAAATTTGTCGACTACCGTTATTTAAACTAGGTGGCCATGCGTGGAAAACCACTTTCCAGGTTGCATTGATGATAAGTCGGGTGAGGATATATGACTGTGTAATGAGAAAAATTAAATCTATATGTTTGGATGATGCCATTGAGAAAGCTGTAACAATGATGCAGTCTATGAGGAAAAATGAATCAGGCAAGAAGGTAATTTTTAGATCTTCTAAAGGTTTACCTCTGAGTACTCAAATGAATAACGTTGTCTTTTGGTTCATAACTTTAATTTTCTTTTTAGGGAACTATGAATTGGATGAATAAGAAAAAGCATGAAGGTGTAGAGAGATCTTCCGAAACATCTGTCCTAATAGGAACATATGTATACTCTCGGAGAAGAAAGTTGGGTAGCAAAAGTTCAGCTTCATTTTTTCAGTCTCTGGCTGCAGAAAACACTAAAAAAGCATCTAAAAGGGGAAGGAGAAGAAATATACCCGAGGCTACTGCAGTTGGCAAAATAGTTTCTAATTTAGATAAAAAGATTCTAGAACATGACAGTTGTCAACCGCCTGCAAATGCTGCTACACCTGGGAAAAAAAGATCATCCATGCACATCTGTGATCAGAAATCAGAGGAAGTAGCTCCTGCTGTCCAAGGTATTCTATTCTTCAATATTAGTTCTGCAGTCTAAGAGCTTACACTAGATGTTCCTTATGATTAAATCATTGTATGAGATTTTAGAAGTCATTTGTTTGAAGATGATTTTAGCAGAATTCACTAAAACAAGGAATCCTTCATTTTTCTACCAAGCTCCATACAATTTGGAGGGTAGTACTAGTGCCTAAAGATTTCAATCAAATTATTTGGAATTTCAAGCTGGTAACCCCATAAAAGTCCCAAAATGTTGGCATCCTTTCTTTCTTTTAGTATTTCACATTCATCCATCTTCTAAATCGATTCCTTGAGCAATTTTTCACTTGTGAGATTAGTATGTTCAAATTCCGCTCTTGTTTATTTTTGTGCAGCGAGTAAGGTCTCAAAACTCAAAAGGAAGCAACTGGTCGATGATACACCGCATTCCCGATCTGGGAAAGTCCCAAAGCTAGCAAATGGCATTGTAGAACACGCACTATGTAAACAAATTGACACGCACAAGATCAAGAGAAGTAAGTCTAGGGCGGTTAGAGCTTGTCCCAAGTCTGATGGTTGTGCTAGGTCGTCTATGGATGGCTGGGAATGGCGTAAATGGGCTTCGACTGCTAGTCCCACTGAAAGAGCTCGTGTCAGGGGCACTCACATTTACTCTGGACCTATTAATTCTGAATGCAATGGATCTCATTCATCAAATTTTAAAGGACTTTCTGCAAGAACAAACAGAGTCAAGTTGCGTAACCTTCTAGCTGCTGCAGATGGTGCTGATCTGCTTAAATCTACACAATTAAAGGTAATTGGAGGATTGATCTTCATGCCATTTACTGGCTCGTTTAATATTAATTTTTAACAACTTTTCCTTGACCAGGCAAGGAAAAAACGATTGCGTTTCCAGCGGAGCAAGATACATGATTGGGGTCTTCTTGCGCTGGAACCAATTGAGGCAGAGGACTTTGTTATCGAATATGTTGGAGAACTCATTCGCCCTAGTGTGAGCAGCTACTTCCTTTTTTTTGTTAGTATGTATTAGTTGGAGGAGGGGCTTTCCAAATAGCTTAAGAAGTCCATGAATGTTTCTTGTCTTATATGTTATTATGTTAGCTTTTGTTCCTTTTTGCGCATAAATTTCTGACACATGCATACCCACCAATTTTTTTTTTTTTGATATTGAAAATGTGGAAGAACCTCATAACGCCCATTATATTCTTGGAGAAAATTCTTTTATAAGCATTTGCACATAAAGTAGGGACCTTGATGGCATACTGACTGATCGAGGACCAAAGATTTTGAAACACAGTAGAAACCCTTAGAATGTTACTCTTTAGATTATTGGAAATTCTTAACTGTTGGTATCTTCTTTTGTCATTTCAATTCAGCTCATCATTTTTTCCTATTAATGTAACAATTTCACTTGAATTCTTCAGATATCTGACATCCGCGAGCGCCAGTATGAGAAGATGGGAATTGGGAGCAGTTATCTTTTCAGATTAGATGACGGTTATGTGGTAAGTAAAGGAGAGGGTATTTGAATTTACTGAGCCTAACAAACTTACCCTTGTGGCAAACAGTGACTTGAATGTCTATGCAGTTATATTCTTTGGTTATCATGCATCATTCTGCAGAGTTACCTTCTATTTTCTTGCATTCAGTTACTACATTATTATATTGCTACCAGGTTTTTTCGTAAGTTGTGTTAAACCACTTCTGCCCCCCCCCCCCCCCCCCTTATTTTTTTCGTCACTTCCTTTTTGTCAATTGATTGTCTTTTCCTTTTTACATTACTGGTTCAATGGTCGTTCATAAGCTGTATCTGGAAGATGTATAACAAAAATATATGACAATATGTTTCGCTGATATGGTAAGACCATAGTTGCCAGAAAGCAACAACATCTGATGCATTTATCTGCAGGTTGATGCTACGAAGCGCGGAGGGATTGCTAGATTTATAAATCATTCATGTGAGGTAACTATTACAGAAGTGTTATGAATATGTTGCATGAGGTGATTTCCTTCTAAAAATGTGATTAGTTACTGATTTGATTTCAGCCTAATTGCTACACAAAGGTCATAAGTGTTGAGGGGCAGAAAAAGATTTTCATTTATGCAAAGCGGCATATTGCTTCTGGCGAAGAACTCACTTACAATTACAAGTTCCCGTTAGAAGAGAATAAGATACCTTGCAACTGCGGTTCAAGGAGGTAAGGCAATTTATATTAGTACATTGTCAGTCAGCTTATACCTGGTACTGTGGGGAATATTACCTCACGTCTTCCCCTCGATTGAAAATTACTTGACGATTTCATCCCTAAAGTTTTGCTTGAAGATATAGACAGAATAGAATGTCTTTTAATATCTGATACTGACATGGTCATGTTATCTTTTGTTATCGATAACCATATTACACGAAATTGGAGTTCTTTTCATGGTTGTCACAGAATTTTGATGTGGATTGTTCTATGGAAAGACAAGTTGCCGAATAAGTTTCAACTTTCAAGTTTATTTATTTATTATTATTATTTTGTAGAATATTTGTGGTGAGATCATTTGGGGCCCCTATCGTGCCTTTATGCAATTCTTATAGTTGGCCTTGTCAAGAACAATAATATCTTTGTATCAACTTTTAGTAGATAGTTTCTCTAAGTAAGAGACTAACCAGGTAAACCTTCACTAGACCGACCAGTAATAAACTAATAATATGCTCTGAGTTCCCAATTCATTGATCTGCAAAGGTTGAATTTGTTGAAGTCATAAAATTCTGTTAACTTTTATTTTCTATGCCTTTGTGTTACTTTACCAAATTTGCTTCTCGATTAACATATTTCATTATTGATTAAGCTGATTATCTTTATAGATGGTTATGTCGATGAGAGTCACCAAAGTTAAGACATACTTAGAATGCAATTTTGGCCTTGTCAACTTTCAGTTCAACAGATTCATTGTTACATTCCGAGGATAAACATGATGCATAATTTTTCTCATTCAAAAAATGGTTCTTTTCCTGAAGGGTGAAACCAATACCGCTGGCTACCTATAAGATGTACTTTTTCCTTGTTGTGATTACAATACTGACACTCCTGATGGACTTTCTTTATTAGGTGCCGTGGGTCGTTGAACTGAAGCTAGAGTAGTTTGTTTGCTGGTAATGTCCGAATATTCTTTTCAAGTAAAATAGTCTTCTTCTTACTATTATTATTAATATTTTTTTTTAAGTTGATCTTCATTTTTACTCAGTTTTGATAGGGATACTGTAACGGGGTAATTGTAACTAGAAGTCCACTTGGTCATGGCTCCTTGCCTGGTACGTCCAGTTTCTCTATTTCCATTTCCAATTTGCTAGCTAGCTTCATGTTCTTTTTTAATGTGAATTCTTGTAAGGCCCGGAATGTACTGATGATTGCCATTTTACTTCTTTCCTCCTATAGTTTTATATGTCAACAGCAAGACTGATGCCTGTTTAATAATAAGAATGCATGTAAAGTTGATTTATATCGGTGATAAAATTGTCTGCAAGATGTAGCATGACTCCTCGTATTTACAGCACAATGAAATTGATCAGAATTTTGTATGATGGAAACTGTGAGGTTTGAAATTGTTCTAGATTGGGTTTGTTTGATGATTGCTTTAATCTCCTTGGAGTTTGATGTTCTGTTAGGAATGAAATAAGATCTTTTATGCCTCCTCGAGCTGAAATGTTTTGATTGTAATAGGGAATTTTCCATTACTCGTTCTTTCTCTTGCGTGCTATTGTTATTCTTGTATATGTTGTTTACACGTGGAATTGTAGTTGTATATTATTTTCTTCCTAGTTGACATTTACTGATACACAGATACGTTGATATTCTTCTGAACAGATTTGTTGAATGAATGGTCAAAATATCACCGAAGGTTGATCCCCCTTGTACTCACTTTCAGGTTATGAACTGCTTAAGTATGTGGTTGAGTTGACTTTATGGCAGAGCAGGATCTCCTTTCCATGTCAGTGGTCAACAACAGATGACATTTACCCAACATATTCTTGTAGATATCTCTCAGTTGCAGATGAGTTTCTCCTCTTAAGAACTGAGAATTAGTTATTTTTCTTCGCTGTTCTAGGCAAAGTTTTGGGTATTCGATGACATGTACAGACAGACATACTGTCAATTTTGGAATATTTCATAACATATACAACACTTGTTAATTGAAAGGAGTAAAAGAATATTCTGCCATATGGGGCAGTTGTATACGTAGTTCCCAGACTGCAAAGAGTGTGTGAAGAAATGCAGAAAAAGAATAGGCAGTTTGAATTTATTACGATGACTATAAACCTATTTGCTCAATTTTCATCTCACCTGTCTGTCTGTGTTTGGGGTATGATTTGGGTCATGGCTGAAGAAACATACAACAATGTCTGCAATTACTATTGCCTTATTTATTTTATAATAAGTCGCTCGTTTGGTAACATCAACTCTCGCAAAATTATGTGGCTTTTTAATACTATTTTGATTGCAAATGCTGATCGATCCTAGATAATCCAGTGTTCTCAAAAAATTACACATAGCCATTTACTTGGTGCTGAATTAATTTAAATATATGTCAGCTAGTTTTTTTATGAGGGTACATGGATAATTCAATTTCATATTGCGCAGGGAGAAACAACTAGTCTTCTGTAGATGTGCCAAATGCTTAATGGACTGATTGTATGTCAAAAGGCTTCTCTGGTATGTGTTTTCTACTTCCTTTATCTACCAAACAATAATGAAAGTTGGAATTGATTTTAATGAAGTTATCAACATATACTTACGCTCAAATGAATGGAGAAAAAGTAAGAGATATATTAATGTGTAGTGTAGGTACTAGGTACTATATAATTATTATATTATTATTAGTATTGTGGGTTATATATATATAATATATTACAGATATAAATCAATTATGTTGGTGCGAACAACATTTGTTTATTATTCCTTCCATTCCAACAAATTAGTTGATGCTGACTTATTTTTATAACTATAGAGCACACACAATTGAGCGGCAACAAATATTTTCACATACACAAAAATGATGAATCAAACATCATCACTATGTATGATGTTTCAAGTTCCAGAATAATGCCAATCAATTTGTAGGGCTACAAATAATACCCTTTGAAGTTTAATTCTCCTTGAAAAATAGTTGAAGAGTTTTTGGACCGACCGACCTTAGCTCAAATGGAAGAGTAAAAGGATTGGGTGAAACCAGGATTTTTTGCACCTGAAATTGCCACATCCTTTGGTTGTCGGTTCGAATCCGGCAGGTCGGAGCATATTTTATTCATTATTACTTAATACCCTATTTCCATTTTCTTATTATCACTGTTTTGCTGTCTACTTGTCAAGCTTTTACCACAAGGAAGGCTACTTAGTAAAACAAGAGAGGCTGATCGATGATTGGAGAAAGATGTTCGGAACTTAATTTGTCTTCTTATGATTTATGATTTTTTTCTTTCTTTCTAATATTGTATTGTTTTCCTAACTTTTGTTCTTTTTTTCCATGTCGGTTTCAGTTGTAGCGTTTTCATTGACAAACTGCCATATTCGTTCGATATAGTTTGTTAAAATTGCAACAAGTATAGAAGAATCATGAGATGATGATAGATTAAACAATATATAACTGAACCCGTGAAGAAAATCTCATTACTAAGAGTTTGTTTTTGATGAACAATTTGGTTCTAAGAGGAAACCTGGAAATTGCATAAAAAGTTCACCTCTCTGGATGAAAGGGCGATATTAGAGTCTTCTGATTGTGTTTTTATTTATGGCCAATAAAATATTGAAGCTCTACCATTCCACATTAATTATTTATTAAAAGAAAATGGCTAACATAAGTCTATCTATGTTTTAATTTTTATAGTAGAAATGGGAATCTCGACGTAAACAACAGTCGGAACTGATAGATTTGCGTCATTAAAAAAAAAAGATGCCAACTCGATGAAGCAAATTTTACATATAACATCCATCACAAGACATCAGAAACGAACAATTTGGGAAACCTTTAACTTTATCTTCTCACGTGCCACCACAATTTATATGTAACTGATTTTGCGTTTGGAGCTGATTCTAACGATACAAAACAGCGCAAGAATATTATCACAAGTTTGATTAAAGCATAAATACATGGTTCTACTGTAGGCGAGAGCGCATAAATGGCTTTGTCAAGAAGAAGACACGTTAGCATTAACCCACCTCCGATACTGTCATTAGGTTTTTTAACAGCTACAAGAAATAATGATGGCAAAAATAGTTTATTTTTAAATACATAAATATACTTGAAAACCTATATGTACAGTGGAATTTGTATATATACATATATGTGACTAAGTGTATCACAAGACGAGATGATCTTTCAAGACTTGCCTAGCAAGATCAAAAGCCCCACTTTTCTTATAAATTAAATGGAGATTGTAAGCAGCTTCTCTACGAAGATCACAATATCCTGGCCTTTTGATACCCGAATCACACGGATTATCATTTGGTAGGATTGGGATTGGATAATCCTTCTCTCTAATAGCCAATACCTTCTCATAATACTTGACAGCCAAATCAACGAGACCAATGTGGTGATATGCTCGAGCGATGTTGTATAACGACTCCTGCATTAACAATTTTCGAGATTAAATAATCGATACTCGATTACATGTGTTGCTGAGAAAATGAAGAGGAAATTAATTGCATGTGACCAAAATATGTATCGTGTGTCTGAATATACTACTGACAAATTATTTGAGTTATGCAAATCGAATAAGAATATGACTTCATTTAATTACATAATTTAAGAACAGAATCAGACCTGGCTGTTTCCACAAATCTGGGCGTTTTTAAAGAGAAATGAAAGCCCTTGTAACACAGTCTGGTGCTTGTTTTGAAGCCTGAGGCCAAGGGCCAAATTTATCAAAGCCGTTCCTGAAAAATTATAGGAATGCAGGCACAAGGAATATCAAGATTTTGAGTAATTGGGCTATATTCACGTTTTCGTCGTCCTCGCAAACATTGATGTATTTGATTGTTGATTTATCAGGTAGAGGGTTTTTTTTCTCAAAATAATTAAAAAGAAAAATCAAGAATTTTTTTTCCAGGTTTCATCTAATACGTACGTACCTGCACAAAGATTTATCAAGGGATTGTCAGGCATCAATTTATGAGCTTCCAAATATTCACGAGCAGCTGCTTGATGCTGATTCATCATGGTATACTTGTGTCCAGAAATAAGAATGGGTGGTACAGAATCTTTGTGCTTCGTTTTCATGCTGAGAAGGAACTTGTTGTTCCTCAAGAGTCGATTATTTCTGCAGTACATAAGGAACTGTTTAGTTTATTATGCAATTATTAACTTTTAAGATGCTCCGTAGTGCAGAGGAATGCTAATGAATGCAGAGAAACATTAACAACATAATGAGGGAGATGAGTACCTCAATATTCCTTTATAGTAGCAATTCCAGGCAGAAAAACTGTGAGGATGCCGACTAACAATGTAACGCACGTAATCCCAGCCATGTGCAGGATCAGCAATTTTATATCCTATATCTACAATTTAAAAAGATGACAAAATCTTCAAATCTCATCAAACGGTCTATCCCACAGAAATAACAAGGTGGGGATTATTACGATTTGCATTGAACGGTGGAAGAAAAGTATAAAAGAGAAACTATATTTCAAAATATCAAACTTACGAGCACCAAGCGTTCGAAGCTCTTCTTTCATCTGCAGAGACAATGTGTTGCATTCCAGTTTCAGACTGAGATTGATTATCTCTAGTGCATCCCAATACCTCTTCAACGAGGATAATGACTTGCATAACTACGGAGATGGAAATGGTATATGGAATTTTATCAGTAAGAGATAATTTCATAAATAAATCATAAATCAACAAAGGCAAAAGAAAATAGAAGATTGTATCAGAAGGAAAAAATAAAAACAGTCTTAGGTGTGCTTTACACCATTAAAAAATCTGAACATAAATATAATAAAATTATTGTTTTTTCAGACACAATACAGTAAAATTAATCATAATCATATATTAGAAAATTATACGTAACTTAACTACAAAGATAACCTTTGCTAAACCTCTTGTACATCTATCATAGTTCTTTCTTAGTTCTTCACAAAATGAACTCAGTTGATCTCAAACAGAAAGACACGTGCATGGACTCACAAATAATGAGAGGGAAACGTTAGGATCTGCAATAAAATAACTTACCTCCACAATCAAAAGAAGATTTTCCTCTTCTTTTAGAAAGTCGGGCAAAGGAGGCTTCCGGAACACTTTCTGCATGAGTTATGAGAACCCTTAAAGTTGAAAAAAAGGATATTCCATTAAGAACATGTGATAACTACAAAATCAGATTGAGTCTATTCCTTACTGGAGATTCATTATCTGAATCATCACTCATCCAATCATAACCAGCAGCCAATGTTGCAGCTCTTTTCGCTTCCTTCACTGCAGCCTTCTTTTGGAGTAACTTCTTTGCTCTGGCAGCTTTAGACCTATTCCAAGATACGAGTCAGGTCAAACACACATTCCATCATTATAAATCTTTTTCTTAATCATGGAAAGCATCACATTATATGTATAATAAATAAAGCATTTCCTAAAGCTGAAACTAAGTTCCATAACAGCAGCTTATGGTGGGGTAGCACATTTATAATGGTGTATTGGGTAGTATAACAATTCCTGTTGTATTTCTGAATCATCTGTAATGTGAATGGCATGCCAAGTTGGATACTATGGTAACTCAATGAAACTTTTCGCAAACTGATAAGAAAGTAGTGTCCGGCATCTACCTATCTATGACAATAATAGATACAAGATTTAGATGTAAATACACAAAAAATGCATGTATATATTTGTATATATTACGTTAATTGAGAAAAACAAAAGGCATCAGATTATCCATCACCTGTATCGTAAGCTATAAGTATACATACACGATACGTGCTTATGCGACTCTACATAGGTTGAGAATATCATGTGGATTTTTTCTTTCAAAATCCAAAGGGAAGTAATCAAAACACCATGGTGAAAACAATATATCGAAGATTCCATACGAGGGATTCAGTTTAGTTGAATTGGAAATATATACTTCTAAGGTCAGTTGCAGGTGTTAGATTTTCCTATAGATGTCATTCCCTGTCAAACAAACAACACTTACTTGTATCTGATGAGAAGATTACTTGCCAAATGAAAACCTATTTAATATTTCAGTAATCTGAATGCAAAAGAAAACATTAATCGAATACTCACAGATCTGCAGATGAAGCTATAGGCCTGAATCCACGAAACACGTTGTCAGTTTGATGATCATCTAGCACTTTCGTCCTTTCTGAAAGAACACTTGTAGACAGCCGTTTACGAGATTTAACCTAATTCCATAATGGAGAAACTTGTTGTCACAAATTTTGTTGCTGCGTGTAACCAAAAGTGACACAAATTAATGTGTTTGACACATTGATCCACATGTATATAATTTTAAGGAGTATTTATTACATATCATGAAAAGAAATCTGACAATTTGATCTTCATCATGAACATTAGAGGGAAGAATGAATGTATGAAACGATAGAAACTAAAATGAAGATGTCACCAAATATATATAGCCAGACACACGAAACAAACGCCTGGTTTACGGAGGTCAACAAAACTAAAAGTTGCATGAGTACGACGACTTAAGAGATTTATGTAAGAACAGTACATATTATAAACTTGTTTAGAATAAGGCTCCGCAAAACAGATAATAGGTCAGGTTTTAACTTTACAAGTCACATATTAAGGAACTCTAAATGGTATCAAACCAGAAATATATAACCCATGAAAGCTTGTTTTTTCATATAAATCTGATGTATCTTCTATCCTTCGGCCTACAATAGAGCCTCGGTCACGAGTACAACTTCTTTGGAGAACCACAATGCATAACTGCAGTGTTCTGCAACAGGGTGCCATACTATGCACTATTAAAGCAACAAAGAAGTAGAATGATTTAATGATCAACAACTGAGCATATAAGCAACATATATAGAGAGAATTGCTCGTGTAATTAGTAGTTACTTTTTAAACTTTTCTTTCTTACAAGTTTCATAAAGTTACGTAATGTTGAAGTAAGTAGATCAGGGCGAGATAGGGAATTTGAGGATGAAGAAAAAGTGAGAAAGATAAAGAGAGGATATATATGATATTACCTTTTGCTGGACTGTTTCGAGAAACAATGTCTCACGAATTACAGGAAACAATACATCTGCAAACGCCTCCAATGACCCTTTGGCTTTATAAATTTGGGAAAGCTTTAACTTTATCATCCCACTTTGCCACCACAATTCAGATGTACCTGATTTTGTGTCAAGAGCTGATTCTGACGATGCAAAACAGCATTTATTAAGCAAATCACAAACAGCGCAAGGATATAAGAATGTTGATTATAGTATAAATACCTGGTTCTAGTGGAGGCGAGAGCACACAAATGGCTTCATCATCTCTACCTTCTTCAAGAAGAAGAGATGATAACATCAACCGAGCGTCAATATTGTTGTTATGTTTTTTAACAGCTACAAAAAATAAGATGGTCAGATACGCCAGTAAATTATTAGTAAATTATTGTACACTGAGGCGAAAAGGGTTTACAAAATGAAGCACATATAAGTTCTAGCTAAATTGAAAATTCCAGATATCAGCATTCAGAAAAGACGAATTTTTGCACTACATATTAAGTAGTCATAAGATTTTCAATCCTTGGATTACCTTTGTAATAATAATCAATCGCCTGCACCCCTTTCCTCAGGAAAACATAACACCTCGCAATATTCAAATAGATGTAGCCCTAAATATATATTGAAATTGAATATGAAAGGTCAACCGTTAGTAGTGTTCTAGTCCTAGAAAATATTATGATGTACCGAAATCATTTAGGAAAAAAAACTAATTATCACTATATTTAACTGTCCTTACATTGTACTTATCTGCATCTTCTTCCAATATCTTATAATACTTTAATGCTGATTCATGATGCCCAACAGTCATCAACGAGGCAGCAAAATCAAGAATTAATGCAGGATGAGCAGATGTATCCTCTGGTTTTAAAACATTGAAGTAAGCCTGTGAAACAATTCCACAAACAATCAGTAAAGTGCAAATGTGTTTAAACCAAATGCCAAAACTGTTAGAGATGAAAATATAACTTCGGCAGATAAAGACAACTAAATAAGAAACATAAGGTTATAACTTAAAATGGTATAATGAACTCTAAGGGAATTCGATGCTCCAACATAGTCCAGAATTGTGATCGATAATATTCACGAACTCATTATACAGCCAATACTCATTTTCCAGATGAAAAATGTTGAAAATAAACTATCTGAATAATATCAAATAGGTTCTGAACTAGTTCATGCAAAAATACAATTCACCAAACAAGTGAACAGTAACATTGGTTTTAATTGCAACGAAGATGAAGCTAAAGATAGAAAGAAAGAGAGTTCTATCTGGATGACATCCCAAGCACAAATAGCATATGAACGTGTAGCTTCGTAGAAAACCAGAGAAGGACAAGAAAAACGAGAAAATTGGCATCTCACATTAGTCAAAGAAGAAGGGATTACTTAAGATGGATAGTTTGAAATTAAAATGTATGAAAGACGCGCTCAATCAGTTCCACAAATACCACCCTACTGGATGTATATTTAAGTCAGGAACCAAATTACGCTACCTCCCAATGTTAGTTAAGACAAACTTAACACTGTACCCAGAAATTCTCAATAAATTCTTTTCCGCATGTCAAAACAGTTACTAGCTTATTACAGGAATTCGCATTAAAAGACCATAAGACACTCATGTCTCACAAAAGATTGTGTAGTTAATACTTAGTTATTTAGTACTAAAATCAAGATAGTTATTGAAGATTCAGTCGTGAATTTTTCTTAAGCTCGTGCGTCTCACCTTAGACATCAGAATAATAAGAGTCGATGTAAACACTTCAACCAAAATACTTGCAAAGTAAAGTCCCAGTTCAAGATTAATGCAAAGACTTTGTGGATAGAAATCTGGTTTTATATGGATGCAAAAGTAAACTCAAAATGGAAGAACCTACACGAGTTATTGGCACCACAAATATATTTTCCCTCTTACATCTATTTCCGGCAAGTTAAGATTTCCGTCATCCGCTTGCATTTGTTTAATTATTTATAGATATCCGAGATTCCATGGAACTACTAAACCCTAAAAGCAAGACAAAAATAAGTTCAACACATGTCTCACAAATATGTCAAGACATATATGCACGCGTATTGACAACATGAAACAGAGGCATAGGCACATTTTGACCTATCAACAACTGCTCAGATACATAAAATTTTAACACAAACTGTACCTTCTTCTAATGACTCATAAAGATAATTAAGTTTGTCTTAAAATTTAAGAGGGTAATAAAAAACAAACCTCAGCTTTCTCCAGGTGTCCAAGATGGACGTGGCATATTCCAGCTTTTATAGTTAAATATAGCGGAATTTTTTTTCCAGTACCAAAAACATGCTGTGTGCACTCAATATGTTCAAGAGCTCTCGCGTATTCATTTCTCTCCATGAGTGTTGAAGTTAAGAGATCAACCACACTTAAATTAGTAATATTTCCATGATTCTTGATACTGTCCTCCAGCATACAGATAGCTCGCTCATGTTGTCCACATCTTTTATAGAGCTGGAAAACAAGAGTGAGAAATTAAGCTCATAGTATTTATACTGAAGAAGGAAAAATAATTTACAAAATGGAGATGAGTGCACATAGGGAGAGTGCAACATCTGCCACATGTAGCAACTAGCATAGTGCATGATGAATATCTAATATATTTCTTTGTCTGAATTTGTTTGTGTTTCAGCCTTTGAATTGCAAATCATGTTGGCCATCTTAATTATCTTTGGCAGCGGTTTAAGGAAGGTAACAACTTCTAGCCTCTAGCACTAAGTGAGCAGCAAATGTGTTGCATTTATGGAAAAACATTTGATTTAAATTATACATGCCAGTTTTCCCAAAGGAAGAAATTGATCTGAATGGAGCCTGAAATACTTTTTAAGGGTCAGCTACATTTTCTTTGCATAAGGGGGTACAAAGTTAAATCGAACTTCTATTCCTGATTTAGCCAAAGGCCAAACCCAAACCACAAATATTATCGATCCTCTATTTTCCATTTAATTAATTGCCAAATACCAAAGCCAAACCAAACCATAAGTTTTTTAAATCATTCTGTATTAACTCACTTAGAACGGTAACAGGATAAGTTGATGGATCTGAAAAGAGTACTGCTGGGGGAAGGGAAACTTGAGTCAGCGGTGATCATCCTTAATTGACCCTTACCATTTATGTCTTTACTTGGAGAGGTTTAACTACTGTTTGCCTTTTTTTGCCAAGAAATTGCATGCAATAACGAAATGCTTATTAAGAAATTGAAAATCATATATAATCACCACAAGCAGTCAATTGCGAACTAATAACTGACAGTTAATAGTCTATGCTTATATCAACTAATCATATATGCACTTGAAGTGATGGTCGAAATATATTAAGGACACAACTATACCTGTATCGCTTTTCCCAGCACTTCAATGTTATCAGGACGGAGGTGAGAGATTTGCTCATACGAGTCAGCGGCTTTTTGATACTCTCTGAGCTCAATATATAATGAAGCTCGATGAAAACGAAGTCCAATATCTTCTGGATCTGCTATTATTGCTTTACTAAGACAATAATTTGCCTGCCTTGTGTTCCCTTCCTCTCTGAAGAGAATAAAACATCATTCAGAAGCCAGTTCAAACTCTATGATTAACAAGCTTAACAGCAGCCGAGAAGAAAAGGTGCAAGTAATGTATGGCACAGATGTATAACCAGTAACAGGATCTTACTGCATTATATTTGTGCAAACATTAATGTTTCGTAATGAGAGATACTCCACTAGATATGAATATAAGCACAGATGTATGTGTCAGCAAACTTATCAATTAGAGCGCCACAAGCTCGTTTTATCAGCTTCAGAAGCCTTATGCTAAAGATCACATTTCATGGGTTCCATAAACCAGATGGCTGAAAGTTGACATAGGTACCAACACTAATATTGCAAAATCATAGAAGTTGAGCTAGTTAACAGAGACAAGGTCTTACTCAGCCCAAATCGACCAGTTTGTGCCGTTACCAGCCGTTATTTTTTTCTTTGGTTTTTACATGATTTTGTATTGTTGACACTTCGGAAACTACGTGCTTAAAAGTATCTCTTTTTTTCGCTCTTCTTATTCCTCTAAGGGAATTAACAATTTGGATCTAATGTTATGAAGTACAAAATGCCACCGCATCAATCCCCAACTAAACGTTCCATAGAAAAAAATAAACACCTCCAGTCTTGACAAAGAATGTAAAAGCATATCTAATGTACGTATTTATCTTGTTCTGAATCAGCTAAAGAATTAAGATCTTCTGATTAGGTTAATGTCCTGTGTTCTTTATCACGTCACAATGCGACTACCCAAATAACTACAAGGGTTGAAGTTATTCTGAGTTCCTGGAAATCTGTTATGACGAAAAAGTTAAAACTCAACAAAATTTTCCATTCCAAACATGTAATATGTCATATTAAAAAGAAATAAACCTTAAAAATACAAGACATATACTTCAAGTATATACTTATAAGAACATTTAAATGTTGCAATAAACTAGTAGACAGCAACAAGTGCGTGGGTCTATGCAGTCCCGCCAAAATTACATGAAGCGAGTCTTTGATGTCGATAAGGCCTCTCAATAACCGCCTCTTCTCAAGCTAGTTATTTGATGTTCAGTTATTCGCTGTTTTTAGGAAATTAGTGTTTTTTTTAGTTTAGTATATATAGTTCGTACTTGTTCAGTTTTTGGACAGATTTTATATTAACTTCTGGAGCCATAACCTCTCCATATAGACAGTGTATTTGGACAAGAGGCGTACGAGCTGGAATTTCCTGATTCAATTCGAAAGGGCACCCACTTGAGTAAGCTAGCTGGGAAAGTTATGAAACTCCAGCGGGGAAACCATGATAAAACTCCACCTCTGCGGACTAATTTCAGGAGAAAATGGGAGTTATTTGTTGCTCAGTTATTCCCATTTTCTTCAGAAATTAGTGTTATTTAGGTTTAGTATAAATAGATAGTACTTGTTCAGTGTCTGGACACGCTTGGATTAGTAACTTTTGGCGCCTCCATAAGGACATCGTATTTGGTGGATTTCATATTTAAGACTCTTAAATTAAATCTACCTTTGTGTATTCTGCATTCTAGTTTTTGTCCCATTTCCTGCTTCTATGACACTCACAATTAAGCTACAGAAGATACAAATTTAGCAAATTATACATAAAAAAGAAGAGAGGTGTAAATACGTAATGGCATCTTACATTGACCGGGTGACAAGAAGTTTCCACAAGGAAGCATCCTTCGGATTCAAATGTGCCGCAATCATGTAGAAATTTAAGGCTCTCTTCTTATCGCCCATTGCAGTATAAATAAGACCAAGTGTATGATATGAATCAGATAGATTTGGGGCAAGACGAATTACTTCCTTCAACACACGGATGGCCTGTAATTCAGAAGATGAACAGAAAAAGGAAATGGATCAATAGAGATAAAAGATCAAAATGTTATTAAAAAGATAAAAGTTTTCCAATGAAGGAGGAAGGCCATAGTTTTGCACTATTAATTCAAACAATGAAAACACATTGATAAAGATGCAGCATAATACGGTATGTTTCCTACAAAGATACCACTAAAACATAATGAAGCAAATATAGTTACTCAGCCAATGATAGTCAACAAACACTTAGAGCAAACGAGCACCACCAATTACTTGCATTAAGCAAATGAGAAAAAAAAAAAAAACAAGTGATTGATGTTTGGACTCAGTGAACAGCACATGCGTCCCAATCCCTGATTCATTGCCTTAGAACTACATAAATTCGAGATCTAAAAGACATGTCACCTTTCCTAATGAATCCCAACTATGGAAATCTCATATTCCATCTGTTAGAAAGAGAGACTGTTGCTCTTGTTCCATTCTTTTTACTGGCAGAAGCTACTTGAAGAAAAATAAACAGTAAAGAGAACACTCTAGATTGATTGGAAGAGAACGGTTTGGTAGATAAGAAACAGAGTTTTCTCAAATATGAGATGTAAAATATAGATTACAGACATGACTGCCATTATATACCTCTTCAAAACGACCGTGTGCATAACAAAGTGTAGCATCACCAAGTTTTCGAGTCATTTCAGGGTTAGCTTTATTTCTTGATCCCTTCCTCCTTCCATTTCGTTTAGCCTGATTTGATGTCAACAACAAGTGTTAATAAAATAACACAGATAATTAAAGCCAAATCACATTCTTATCAGAAATTTAACAAATTGAAGAAAAAGAAAAACTGCGCCAAATCACATTCTTATCAGAAATTTAATCATCAATCATAATGCAATGACCAGTCCATGTGTGCTTGTTTCCAATGGATGAAGGACTCTTTGTATATCTACTAGCCCCTTGATTATTTATTTTTACCATTAAGAATTTAAATGCATGGACTGAAATTCTAAAATCACCAGAACTAAGGTAATCGACGAGGATAGTGAAAAGTTCCATCTGAAA
This sequence comes from Erythranthe guttata, assembly GCF_056151865.1. Classification (NCBI taxonomy): domain Eukaryota; kingdom Viridiplantae; phylum Streptophyta; class Magnoliopsida; order Lamiales; family Phrymaceae; genus Erythranthe; species Erythranthe guttata. The sequence goes on from NC_142535.1 coordinate 437,970, forward strand.
ACTTGTAAGGATATATAACCGCATAACATCAAAGTCTAAGGATCTTAGAATCAAGAGATGTAAGCACTTATAATAAAAGGGAAAACAAGTTCAAACCTTCCTCGACTTTCTCCTCCTACCGCCGTAATTCATGGTCTCCATCATTTCTTCGAAGCTTGCTCCAAGCATTTCCTCCTGTCTCAACCTCTTAGCAGGCCTTTCACTGCAATCCCTCAACCAAATGGAGAATGCATTATGAGGAAAATCATGCCAACATATGAATGCTGAAGAAACAAATCTAACAAGCAGGTAGGTTATAGCAGATGGAAAAAATCTAATAACATACTGAACAATACAAAAAATCAAGAGAAGATGAAAACATACCTCTGGCACTTCTGAAGAGTAGGGCGTTTCTTAGCAGTAGCAGCCAAGAATTCGTAATGGTGCTGAATCTGCTCAAATCGTTCATAAGGCTGCAGTCCAGAGGAATCTTCTTCTTCCGCAAAAGACAAAGGGTCCATTTCCCCTTCGAATTGGAATTCGTAAACTGCTTCCCCCTCTTCAGAAACGTCGCTATTATCTCCATCTTCTTCATCCTCTTGCAAATTGAGTTCTGATTCAAGTTCTAATTCCATAGGGTGTTCAACTGCATCAAATACTATTGTTTCTCCAGGAATTGAACAATTATTATTATTATTATTAGTACTCCCATCTATTGGGGGATTGCCACCACCATGCTCGACCATGATACCTAAGCTCACCACAACCCTAGTCTACCTGAACGAGCAGATAATGGAAATTAGTATCCACCACTCATATACCCATATACTGGCACTTGTCATATTTTCTCTTTATATAACTTACCAACGAATAAAAAAAAAAAATTCGGTTACTGAGTGAATAGAAGATTGCCTAGATTTATTAATTATAGAAGCTGGGTCCATGGGCTATTTAACTGCAACATCAACTATTTCATACATTCATACTAAACACAACTAGCAAAGAGCCTAAGAAAATTGATTACATTGAATACGTGATTAGAGAGAATAGGATGTACCAGATATAAAATAATACAATAGTTAGTTGTGAGAAAGGCAGCGTGACGCCGGCGGAGGGGAGACGCTGGCTGGGTGGCGGCGAATGAAGGCGTTGGCAACAGAATTTTGCCCGGACTTTGTAAACCAGCGAAAGGATGCGAGCGCGCAAGGAAGATAATCTTTATATAGGGTAAATTAGGGACAATTACAATTTGGTACCTTATGTTTGGCATAATTATACTTTTGGTCTCTATTAATTCAAAACACTTTTGATATAAACCGTTACATTCCGTTAGCAAGCAAAGGAAAACACTATTTTTGGGCAAATATTGAAATTTTAAATTCTTTTGGAGCTGAAAATAATTAGAAATTTAAAATATACTACTTATAAATTACGAAAACTCTAAACTTAGGCTAAATAACAAAAAACGCACCAACCTATTCATAATTATGAGAAACCCCCTAAAGTTTGTTTTTGTCTTACGCTAACCCCTGACAGTGTGAATTTTCACGGATTTTTTTTTTATTCTAGGAAATAGACTTTACACAATTCAGATATTTTCTTTTATTTCTCACATATTTAACAGAAGGTATAATATGTGGGGGATTTTGATTATTACGAATACTCGGGGTGTTTTTCGTTATCTAGCCTAAGTTCAGGAGTTTTTTGTAATTTAAGTTTATATATATTTTTTTGGAATGATTTTAATTTTATATTAGTAAATTTGTATAAATGCTGATGTTGTTACCGATATCGCTAATATAATTTATTATAACTGTTGTTGTCATGTATTAAATTAATCATTATTTTTAATTATGAAATGTTATCACGTATGTTACGGTATATTAGATTATGGAACTTTACTGTTATCTATTATAGAACTCTTATAATATGATGATTCTATTATGATATTCACATATTGTTATCTAGATTAGTATGATTCAATTATCTAGATTAGTCTATTATCTTGTAATATTTCTCTGTAGATTATTGAGATTCTCTATTATTTCTTAATTTCAGTACCGTGCATTGCACAATGAAAATGCTAGTTTGGACAGAAAGTTGTGTACGTTTCGAAGGAAAATCGGTCTCAGAGCAACAATGAAAGAGGTGCTGTTTTGTGGGAAATTAAAAATTGACCCCAACTTTTTAGCATGATAGTTATAGTTACAACCACGGAAATTTTAATATTTTCCTATGTAATCCTACTCAAATTCCAATTATAATGTGCCTTGAATAAGGATTCGATTTGTATTAGTTATTAAAAGAAATTAAAATACTCCTAAAATTTGCATTTGCTTTTTCCAAAATATCATGAGGTTTTAATATTTTTTACTAGTTCGTTCTTTTTACTAATTTATATTGGTCTTTTACCAGGTAAAGTGATATTTTATAATATCAAAATTAAGTTATTGCAAATTACTTTTTAATAAAGGATAGTTCAGTTGATTTAATAAGATATCTTAACGAAATTAGGTGAAAGTTGACAGTTTTGTCAATTTAAAATGAACTCCATTGTTAAAACTTCTTTTATTAACAATAGTCCATTTTCGTATCTCTATATAGATTGTTATTAACAATGGAAATTGTGAAATACAGGTAAAATTGATGGAAAAAAAGGGAGGAATATATTATATTTGTAAAGGTGGTTTCTTTTATGTTGTTTATGCCCAATAAATAGATATTTATGATAAGAAAAATACTAATATAAGTTGTCCATATTTGTTTTACCTTTTTATAGTAGAGAAAGGGTAATCTCGACGTAAATAACAGGCGGATAAGATAGATTTGCATCCTAAAAAATAGATATCGACTCTACGGAGCACAGATTAGATATAACACTCGCTGCAAAACCATCAGCCCCGAAAATCCAAAACAGAAATAAATAAATAAAATCTTCAAATGTCTAAATATGCTGGCCATTCTTTCCTGTGAGTTCTTGTCTCCGTTAACTAAATTGAATCTCGGAACTTGGAAACTGCAGTGGGAGACCCATCCATGTCTGTACATTCATAATACTCTTGTAACTCTTTTAATCAGCAGCAAACGAGCATCCTAAATACAGTTTGTTTTAATCAGTAAATAGATTAATTTCCAGTCCTAGAACTTCTTCACTAATTAATTCTGTGCATCATAACATAATTAATTTATCATATTCAACTAAAACATGTTTGATTGGTGTTTCAGATAAAAAAATGTCTGCACAGAAAACCAAGTGTGGCTATGATTTTGCATAATTTACGAGCAATTCTGGTTTACAGACTTTACCATGCAAAATCCATGTTCCAATCACATTTCACGAATTTTAAATGACTACTTCATAATTATGTCTTACTTCAAGTTGATTGTTAGGCAAGAGGTTCAGAGCATTTGAGATCGACTTCCTTACTGTGGGCATCTTCTTTAACGATATCCTGCAATAACAGGAGGGAGAAACAATGTTACCAAAGTGCTGCTCATAAACTTTTAATTCATCAAGATACATACTACTTGTAACATTTCTCAACAAGTTGGAAAACCATACAATCTCTTTCGCTATGATGATTCTTCTTAAACATGTCGGCAAATAATTCTAGATTGCAATGAGGATAACATAATGCTTCACCTATTCCCCACCTTCCCCGGAGTCAAGCATAATGAATGAAAATATATTTGTTCCATTAGGTCAAATAAATGTAAAATCTAGAAAACTAATAACCTTCACTTACTAGTTACTATTCCTATATGCTTCATGGGGTTTCTTTTCTGAATATGTAACATAACAGTCAGCACTAACACAATCTCTAGGCGACAAATTTCAAGTCAATAATAGATAGAAGCATTCACTCGTTAGATGGAAAAACTACGATACCCTTAATAATCCTATTTCTCAGATTACGCATCTTGTACATTTAGCATGAGGAAGGATTATACAAGCACAGATTAGGTTTACAAGTTAGGTATACAAAGCTCTACAAGAGCTAAACTTAACCAGATTATAAGGAGTTAGCAGTCACTATTACAAACCATACTAACTGTGCTTACTCTCGGATGCCTTGAAAAATGAAACAGCTGGTTGTCAGTAACTTAGTATAGGGACTCATATTGACATTGAATGTCAGCTTCTACTTTGCATGTGCAGGTGTTAAGTGTTTGTTGTTGCCAAGGAACTTAGATGTTACAAAATAGCATGAAACATTGCCTAATGATTATTAGTGTTAAAACACCTTGGCTTACCTTTCGATTTATGTTGCTACAACAATTCTAGTGTAATTGCAGGATCCTGTTCTATTTCAATTGTAAAATCACCTTCGAGACGACTGGATGACGAAAATAAACACTACAAGATACATACAAGGATCCATTGTTGATCCAAATATAAAATTGTCAAATGCTAGATGAAAATATCTGGTTATATAGTGGATACCCCCTAAAAGATTAGTGGAGGTTTTAACAGCCTTTTACACATCATTTGAGGTTGGAAGACCAATTAAATGGAGCCTAGATGAATAATTATTAACCCAAACTCCCCAACCAAGGAAGGTCATCCCTATCTATTCCTTACGTGTTTTTCTTTCACGCAGTTTGATCCTCAATGAAACCATAAGGCAGAAATACCACAAGGTTAACGATTTGAAACATAAACAAGTTAATGATGATGTTACCATGATAATGAGTATGAAAAAATATTATGGAAAAACATTGACATGGAATGTAAGATCAGGCAGGAGGGTGTGTGTGTGTGTGTGCAAATGTCGACATGCTAAGGCAAAGAACGAGAGCATTACTAAATCTTTGCAAATTTGAAGCTCTAAATTTCTCATTAATTAGGAAAAAAGTCTAAAAAGGAGTCCTAGTAACAAGTACCATGTCTTTTGCTTCAGGTTCAACGAATTCGCTCTTCACTCTGCTAGGTAATGGCTTGCTGTATGGACGTAGCAATTTATATGACTTCAGAAAAGTTACACACAAAAAAAAAAGTCGGAAAAATTAGAAAGTTAGTGAATTGAAAAAGTACCGTTCTTCATCAACTTCTATATCAGAGCCGGGATCGGATCTTTCATCCTCACCATCGTGATCTTCATCCATCTGTATACCAATCAAGTAAATAATATTTAAAATAGTTCTATGTCTATTACTCTACTATTATTCTTATAAGATGTGATGCTCTGTTTTAAGCTACAGATGAAAAATGTCTTCATAATCTGCAATAGATAAGCTTGAAATGTCACTTAGAATGATTCTCGAAGTTCAGATAAAGTACTTCTACCAAGTTTTATAAATTATCCTGCTATGCAAATAGTTGCAGCATATTCAAAATGAAACCTAACAAGACAGCAGAGAGCTTAAAGACCAACAGTATGCGTGTCTGTGTGTTGGATTATGTTTAGAATCTTATATGAGGACAATTGCCATGTGCTTAGTTGAATCTGGAGAAATCAGGTCCATGTAGATATATCCCATAAGAAAGGATTAGGCAGGACATAAACATGAAAACTAAGTATGGGAAACAAACCTGTGGGAGGTCAGTATCTGGTGGTCGCTCCTGGAACTGGACGCTTGGTGCATGTTGAAGCCTTGAAAGATTATCAAGAAGCTTTGATCTGATCTCTTCCAATAAAATACGAGAATTCTTATTTTCCATGTTACTTGGAGCAACATGCAGAGTATAATCTGGGCCAAAGTACTCGTAATATTCATGTTGTGGCATCTTGTCATCAAGTTCAATTCCAAGTGCTACGCCTGTCTGTTGAATCAAACTCCCATCAATAAATAGTAGTGGAGGTTACAATCATAAAGATAGACAAATTTGTATCAATAAATATTTTACAAAGATGAGAAAGAAATAGATGACAAAATAAATGTAAAGCCAGTCTTTTCATAGGAAGAATGAGTCTTTTTCCAACATTCTATCCAAATTTTATACGACACAAAGATATCCTATATTTCCAATATAATACGAAGGCTGTCTATCAAAGTACAGTTAGGGTGAATATTTGAAATAACTGAGCAATGTCGTATATCATATCTGATACATTTCAATATCAATTGCTTCAGAATCGAGGAAATGCCGCCCAGATTAGCACCAAACAAGACCCCATTGCGTTTACCTACTATTACTAGAGGTTTAAAAAGCAACTACTCTGAATACAGGCTCATCTGGCTTAATAACTTGACGTGCTATATGTTATAGCATACAAGTTATATATGCTATAACTTGGCTTAATAGCATGTCCATGTCTCCTGAGTATCTTGAAGTTATATACTGAATTACTACATGCATTAAGCTTTGAACAAGCAATATTTTAATGTTTTATAAGTTGTACACAAATAAGCAGATCAATGATTACATGAAAATATCATAAAAATGAGAACTGTCTCACTTGACACAAGGGACAGTTGGCTAAGAATATTATTGGCTTACCTCATAACACCAGCACCGAGCAACATTACGTATTGTATAACCACCACCACCCAGTAACAGTAAGGGCACATTAAAAGATCTCATAAATTTAACGCACTCTGCATGACCTTTAATTGAGAGATTAAAACAGCCTAGCCGATCTCCAGAAAGAGAGTCTGCACCACATTGTAATACAACAGCACCAGGTCTAAATATTTCCATCACTTTGCCCATTATTGGCTTAAACAGAGACTGGTAGCTATCATCATCAATTCCATCATCTAAAGGGACATTCAGAGAGTAATATTTCCCCTTTCCATATCCAATGTCACGTACATCACCCGTACCAGGAAAATAATCTCCAAATTTATGAAAAGAGACAGTCATCACCCTGTCTGTAGTGTAAAACGCTTCCTCAACACCATCACCATGATGAATGTCAATGTCTACATATAAAACACGCTGCAAAAACGGAATAAAATAGTCAACAAGATTAAAATCTGAGCTCAAGTAAACACTATAGTAGCATTAACTTTGTCTAATTCGAATGCCACTAAATAGCAAACAATGAAATCATGCCTCCTGATAAGCAACATGGATGAATTTACATAGCACGCACTGGGATCACAATAGAGTGCCAAAACTCGTTATTTGTTAAGTTATCAAGCAAATAGATACACTACTGTTAAACATGATATTCAGGACAGCAAAACGTGATGCATAGAACGAGTGTCAACCATGACTTGCAGTGAACACAGGCATGAGCATGAAATCAAGAAATGGCAAAACTCAACAAACACATTATATGATGCTTTAGACTTGTCGACAATCCTAAAAGCTGAAAGTTTAAAAGGAAACAGGGGAATACAGTAGGACAACTGACCTCGTGCACTTTGAGAAGTTCCAGAATAGCCAGCACTATATCATTGACATAGCAAAAACCAGAAGCCTCACACTTCTTAGCATGATGTAAGCCACCAGCCCAATTTACAGCAATATCACAATGGCCATGATTTAACTTGACAGCACCACCAACAGAACCACCAGCATAAGTCTGACAAAAAGAGTAGAGACCATCAAAAACAGGACAATCTTCGCCAACATTAAATCTCTTGAGTTGCCTGAGCTGTTCCTGCTGTGTTTCGGGTGTAATGCTCCTCAAAAAGCCAACATAATCATCGGCATGAAATCTGCAAAGATCTTTGTCTCTAGCAGGATTGGGCTTGAGAACATGCATATGTTGCAACAAGCCGTAATGTGCAAGAAGTGCATGAGTCATACGAATTCTATGTGGCTTCATTGGGTGACCTTGGCCGTAGTAGTAATTGCCAACCTCGGGGTCATAAAAGTAACTAACTTTCCTCTTCACTCCATCAGTACCAGAAGGTAAGGAATTCCCTCCAGCTTCCATCAAGAAGAATAGAATAGAACAGAATACCCTCTCTTTTTTTTTATTATCAAATCTGACCTCTGAAGTGAAACTAGAAAATAAATACAGCAGCAAATAAAGGCATCATTAGTAAGTATAGTAGCAACTAGCAAGCACAATTAGCACAATATAATGAATACTTCCTTGAACGAGTAAATTATGAAATTAATTTGGTGAAAACAAGATAAATTGAAACATTTGGATACCGGAAGGAATTCCAATTGAGGAAAAAAGAATAAAAGGATAATCTAAAAAGTAATACTTCAAAAATACTAGAAACCAGAGAGAGAGAGAGAGAAGTTTACCTGAGAGAGAGAGAGAGAGATGGCGAAGAGAAGAGGAAGAGACGGGATTCAGAACTTTCCAGAGGGCTTTGGACTTGTGTATTAACTCTCTCTAAACAAAATATACTATTGATTTATTAATTGTGCACTTCTTATAATTAGGGCGGGGGACTCTTCTACATTCTTATTCGCAACAAAAGGTAATACTAAATTACTAATAGTTAGATTAACCAATTAGGAACTCAATTTTACTACTATTTACATGCATTGCTTTTGTGGTTAAAACTTAAAAGTTTAATGCATTGGGATCCATTCAATTTAGCGTTAAGAAAAATCTTTTATTTTTTTTTCTTCCGTAATGAAAACTAATTCAACTCCATTTCGAACTTCCGCTATAGATACAATACGGTTCCTTCGACCCTACACCCGGTGATAAAAACTGGGTGGGTCTTCTACTGCCACGTATCCTTTTTTTTTTTATTTTTCTAAAACCCCTAGAGTTAAACCCTAGCGGAAAATATATTATAAAATATAAAAAAGAGACACGTGGCAGCAGAAGACCCACCCAGTGTTTATCACCGCCGAACAAATCATACAATACTCTCTTGAGAGCCCAACTAGACCATACATTGTGGGCCATACTATGAGACCTTGATTTTTGTCTTTTATTTTAGATAGTTTTATCATTTTTATGATGTTTTTTGGTCTTTGTACTTTTATAGGAAAACATACGTACATGTATGACTAATTGCTGAAAATACTAGTTCGCAAATCAAGTTATTTTTTGGTAATATCAACTTTAATTACAACTCTTTCATCTAATCTCCCAACCGACATTATTCAAGTTGCATTCGACATTTAACTCCATGGGCATTTTCTGTTTTGAGTTATGCGAGATTCGAACGGGAACACATTCAAAATTAAGTTTGACGATGTTGAACAATAGGCTTAGTCAATGGGCACCGTTGTACACTTGAGTTACAACGCGTGTTCGACACTTATTTCTTGCACTGTTGCATAGCACCTATATATGGCCTTCGGCACCAAGGTGCACGCACCAAACCGTGTCAGACTTTTATGCCTAACATATGTCTTTTTTAGGGATCAAAAGGTAATTTTGGCATTTAACTATAGAATAATTTTTGGGGTAATGGCAAATAGGCCCATGACAAGGGCACTTAATTAAAAGAGGGAGATCCAATTTTTTTGTCTTTCAAATAAATCCAGCCCATTAAAACTTATTTGCAAATAAGGAAAATCCTTTTATATATACCAAAATTACCCCCCATTCATTATAACCCAATTTAACTCCAACTTCATGATTTACACCTCAATTTAGCTCAATTTCATCAATTAACCAATTTTAACCCTAATTTCAATTTTGACTCGCCACCACCGGAGACCGCCGGTCTCCGGCGTTGACTTTTTTTTTTTTTTTTATAATTTTTTTTTTCTTAAAAAAATATTTTAATTAATTTTACTGTCTTGGCTGCTAAATTACTGTCTCCGGCAGCTATTTAACTGTCGGAGACAGTAATTTAACTGTTAATTGACATTTTTTTTTTCTTCAAAAATATTTTAATTAATATTACTGTATTCATTGCTAAATTACTGTCTCCAGCAGTTATTTACCTGTCGGAGACAGTAATTTAACTGTTAATTGACTTTTTTATTCTTAAAAAATATATTTTTAATTAATATTACTGTATTCGTTGCTAAATTACTGTCTCCGGCAGTTATTTAACTGTCGGAGACAGTAATCTAACTGTTAATTAACTTTTTTTTTAAAAAAAAATTTTCCTCAAAAAAAATTATTTTAATTAATATTACTGCCTTGGATGTTAAATTACTATCTCCAACAGTAATTTAACTGTCTTAGACAATAATATTAATAATATTACTGTTCTAAAAATAATATTCATAATATTACTGTCCCAAACAGTAATATTACTGTCTGAGACAGTAATTTAGTAGTCGAGACAGTAATATTAATTAAAATATTTTTTTTCTAAGAAAAACAATTCAAAAAAAAAAAAAGTCAACGTCGGAGACGGGCGGTCAACGGTGGTTGACCGGCCGGAAAAAAATTTCAGGAAAAAAAAATTCAAAAAAAGAAAAAAAAAAAAAGTCAAAGCCGGAATCTGGCCGGAAAAAAAACATTTCAGAAAAAAAATTATTTTCTGAAAAAAAAAAAGTTTTGGGGGTTAATGTGATATATTTGTTTAAATCCGGGGTCAATGTGTAATATTAAGGAAGTTAGAGCATAATGGGTGGAATTGTTAAGAATTATATTATTGAGGGTATTTTAGACTAAAGACATGGGGATGGGCTTAATTGAGAGACTGTTTTTTTTTTGGACTAAAATGCATTTAAGTCCCATGTGATGGGCCTTTTTGCCATTTGCCTTAATTTTTATGCCTAACATGTATATTATTATATTATAAAAGAAATAAAATATGAAAAATTGTGGAAAATAATGAAGTAAAACATGGGCAGGTCTACACGGTTGGAAATATGAAAAAAATAAAAAAACTTAATTAAGGCATAGTTAGTTGTATTGGTTGGGAGTCAATGGTCAAGTCCACCATTACGTTTTTAATTTATATCTGTCCCCACTTGCTGCAACTATTTTCTTTTACTTCTTCTTCTTCTTCCATTAAAAAAAAATAATAAATCTTAGACAATTTAGAATAATTATTATTAATTGATAATTTGATTTTCTCTTTGAAACATATATCTGAGAGCTCTCAGACCGACCAGTAGTAATCCATGGCGTTTCTGCTTTTGGTAGTGGTGTTGATGTTGGTGTATTCAAGTACTACTGCCCAACAGAGCTACGTCAACAACAAGCAGCTCGCCTGCAACACCAACAACAACGACACCACCACTCTCGGCTTCGTCTGCAACGGCGCCTCCCCCACCTGCACCTCTTACCTCACTTTCCGATCCACCCCCACCTACAACACCCCCATCTCCATCGCTTATCTCCTCTCCGCCGACGCTTCTCAGATCGCCTCCGCCAACAACATCTCCGACGTCGAATTCCTCCCCGCCGACACCCTCGTCATCGTCCCCGTCAAATGTTCCTGCTCTCACAATTACTACCAGCACAACGCCTCCTACATCCTCAAAAACCAGGACGGCACGACGGAGACCGAAACCTACTTCACCGTCTCCAACGGCACCTACCAAGCCCTCACCACCTGCCAATCCATGGAATCCCAAAACCCTTACGATTACCGCCACCTCTACCCTGGCTTCAGGCTCACCGTTCCCCTCCGCTGCGCCTGCCCCACCCTCAATCAGACCTCCTCCGGCTTCAATTACCTTCTCACCTACCTCATCCGTCAAGGCGACAACTACAATTCTATCGCCGCCGCTTTCTCCGCCTCCGGAGCCGACGTCCAAGGCATCCTCGATGCCAATCGCCTCTCCGTCAATGATCTCATCTTCTTCTTCACTCCAATTCTCGTTCCCCTCAAAATTCAGCCCACTAAAGCATTTACCAACACACTCCCCGCTCCGCCGCCGCCGCCGCCTTCCAATTTTCCCCCTAACCACAACGGCGGTTCCAACTCCCGCAAGTGGATCTTCATCGGTGTTGGAATCGGAGCTGCCGTATTGTTCCTGCTCTCCTCAGTCTTACTGTATCTCCTCTGCTACCGCCACCGCCGCCAAAGCATCAAGTCCCCACCGCCGCCTCCGAAGCTCCGAACAGATAAATCTGGAGATCCGACGTCAGCCGGACCACCATTTTCCGACTGGTCCGTTTCATCCCAAAGCATCCGGAGCGCCATCGAAACCCTAACAGTATACAAGTTCGAAGATTTGGATAAGGCAACATCATCATTCTCAGAATCGAACAGAATCAACGGATCATCCTCGGTATACCTGGGCTCATTCAAGGGCGACAATGCTGTAATCAAGATAATGAAAGGAGGCGATGTTTCTCGTGAAATCAACGCCCTGAGGCAGATAAACCATTCCCACATAATCCGTCTATCCGGTTTCTGCCTCCACCATGACATCACCTACCTCATCTACGAGTACGCAGAGAAAGGTTCCCTCCCCGAATGGCTACGCCCCAATTCCAGTTTACTACAGAAGAAATTAGATTCTAACGACAAACACATGAATATCATTTCAATAACCGAGAGGCGCCTCGACTGGAAGCAGAGACTTCAGATTGCGTACGACGTGGCGGATGCATTAAACTACCTCCACAACTTCACAAATCCGCCTTACATCCACAAGAACTTGAAGAGCAGTAACATTCTTCTAGATGGAAACTTAAGAGCGAAGATTGCCGATTTCGCCCTCTCGAGAACTTTGGAAGCCGATGATCAAAACGTGATGACTAGGCACGTTGTGGGAACCTACGGTTATATGGCCCCCGAGTATATAGAGAGTGGACTAATCACTCCAAAACTCGACGTGTTTGCATTGGGGGTGGTGATGCTGGAGCTCTTATCGGGGCGGGAGCCAATTGTGGATGATGATGATGTTGGCAAGGACAAGAATAAAGAAGGTAGTCATCAGATGTTGTTATTGTCTGAAAGAATAGAAAGGGTGTTGAGTGGGGAGAGTGTGAGAGAGAAGTTGAAGGAGTTTGTAGATCCGTGGCTAGGGGACGAGTATCCGCTAGAAGTGGCGTACTCGTTGGGGGAGCTAGCTAGGAGGTGCGTGGCCCACAATATAGATGCTCGTCCCAATGTGACTGATGTGTTTGTGGCACTGTCTAAGCTCTTATCTTCCTCGCTGGATTGGGATCCTTCTCACGACACATCCCTCAGCTTCAGCGACCGAGAATCCTAGTAAGTAATTATCGTGTATAAATAAAATGTAGGTAATAATATTAAATGGTTAAGTTTTTTATATGATCTTCTTCTTGTCTACAAGAACAAGAAAATAATAAAGATGGTGTAAGAAATGAAATGATATTCTATCTATCCACAATAAATTTATTCACTCAGTATATTTGCTTATAATTACAAGTAACAATGCTAACCTACAAATACCCACACAAAAATAAATAAATAAATCCGATCAAGAACCCCATGTGGTTTCAGCAATTTCCTTATGGATTAAATATCGAAAAGACGAACTCTGCTCTAACCAAGACACATACTTTTCCGGTCTACCTTTCGCACAAGTCTTTATTACAGATTTCTGTTGAATTCCGGATAGGCATCTGCTAACCACTTCCAACAGTACCGCCATGCCCATCGACATATCCTTGGCGTAGTAACTCAATATTTTTGGCAGGTATATTCTTTTTTCCTTGTGAATATAAACTGTAGCTTGTACAAACTCTTCCTTTGCAATTCTCAGATCATTAAATACATTATTTGACGTGTAAACTCGAATCTGCAATTCCACTCATTCTATAAATTTGAAAACATTTTACGATCCAAAGTAAAAAAGAAAGAATGACTTATTACGTACCGCGGGGTCTGAGTATGCCCCCGAGCAAAGTGCAAAATGAACAAGTGGCTCAGGGTATTCTATGGCGTATGCATGTTTAGTATTCACACTCTTGTTGTACTTCTTCCCCGGAGATAGAAGCGTCTGAAGCCACTGCATCATTTTTTGACATGAGCATCAATTGCTACACTTTACGTAATTGAATACAATTAATCAATTAGTGAAAGGGGTATAATACCGGAGCAGAATAGTGGGATCTGATTCGTAAAATGGAGCTTTGCATGTCATATGCATTTACGCGATGTCCGCCAACGTTATAAGCAGCCTGAGATAATAATCTCAATATAATTAAATAAATAAAGGTTTGTAATGAAGATTAAAGAAATTACCTTCAAAACAGAAGTGCTTTTTAAATAGTGTTGAGTCCCATATGCTAAATAAGCCTGCAAACAACTAAAGCATATGATATATATTCGGTTTTTATTAGTCGAAATCGAAAATGGATTGCAAGACATACATGCATTACTAAAGCATTGTGAATATTGATCCAGAACGCAAGCTTCTCTTCGCGCCTCATTTTCGTCGGGTCAACAATCTCAAGACACTTCACAAGAGACCTGCACAATATTAAATTATATTTTGCATAACACAAGATTGAATTATATTAGAGAAGCTGATATAAGGGGTAAAAGATATATGGAAAACCTGAATTTCTGAAGCATCATAGCAGCATAACTATAACTTTCATCATCTAAGCATATCTTCACTATTTCAACCATTGAAGCGTACGGTCCTTTTCCTTGTTTTACGCCTTCCATATCATAAATCTCAGTAACCTCTTCGTTACATTGAGGGCTCCAACTTCCGGATAAATTCCTCGGAGAGAAAGTGCTGGATGAGCAAAAAGACGAAGTTGAAGAAACAGAACACCCTTTGAAAGTCAATGCGGGGTTGACCAGTTTGCAGTAGATCGAACATATACATCTTATAATGTCTCCAGATAGTCTATCGGGACAAATTCTTGCATCGTCAATGCAACAATTTCCAAGATGATCTGCAAGACTACGGCTCTGTTTTTCCTGCAATTAATTAATTACACATTTCTTGTCATTTTCTATTTATGCCTTTTAATTTAGAAAAAAAGAAATGGCAATGTCAAAAAACCTTTCTTCTAGAAGACGATGAAGAGTTTGGAATCGAGAGTTGAACCGAATCATTTGGGCCAGCTAAAGAACTCGTGGGAGAGCTTCGATCTTGATAATCTTTGGAATCCTTTATTGACATGCCCAATAATTTCATTTTATGAGATGGTTGATCAGATGTAGCTTCTTGAGGTGTCGCGTTTATTTGTTCGATGTGGTTATTCTGTAATTTAGGGAGATTGTGCTGAAAATTGGTCCGATAGAGAGATAGAAGGTATCGCTCTAGATGCAATATTTGAATCTCGAGTGTAGCAATTTCATTCACCAATTCAGCTGAAGACTGCTGCACCCAAACAAAACATTATTGATTACATCACTCAAATTTCGACAGACTTTTCTCTTTTAAGATAGAAAAAAAACACGACAATAAGCGAAGAGTCGAAAATTATAACAATTTCAAGACTGGATATATAATTGCTTAACTAGATCAATTGAAATTTGGTTGATAAGAATGAAGGGTAAGTGATTATTGAGTACCTTAGACAATAATGGTGTATTGCCATCTGAAACAAGACAAGCGTTCGATTCGCTATCGGAAAATGTCGATGTTTTGTTCACGTGTACAACCTCCTTTAATTTCAGAAATTTACATTAAATTAAATCATTCATTTAGACATTAATAAATGGTAATTAGAAAGAAACATAGCCAAGCTAATTAAGTATGTAATTAATTGAAAGAAAGAAAAAAAAAAATCGAAGAAAAAGAAGTGAGAGAGGAATATAATAACTTACAGGAAATTGATTGAGGGAAGGTGTCGTCGGAGACATATTAAGCACAAGATGATGATGATGATGATGATCGGTCGAGGTCGAACTACATTGAAATATATAAATTGATATTCAAGAATTGAAAAAACAGAAATATAAATAATTAAATAAATAAATAAATAAATCAGAAAAATATTAATTAAACCTGTGCAAAGTGGAGGAGGAGGAGGAGGCAAGAGGAGGAGGAACTGGTGGCATTGTGTTAATATATATTTAGCAATGGGGGATTATGGGAAACAGCCTTTTGTTATTCGGCGGCAAACACATGATATTTTCTCAGGCAGGATATTATTATTATTATTAATATTATTATAATTATTATTATTATTATTATTGCTGCAAAGAAGGAATGATTAATGATTATCAACAAGGAAAGCAAAAAAAAATGGTTGAACAAGAACTAAAAGTAGGCAGCTAACTGAAATCAGAAAAATCTGCTCCTATTATTATTTAATAATAAAGAAATAGAAAAAAAATCTATGGATTGGAGGGGAAAGAAATATTAAATATCAGAAAAGGCAAAAAAAAAATAAAAAAAATAATAGAGTTAGAGTGGGTGGCCAAATGCAATAAATGATCACAGATTCAGTAAGTGATACTGATACCAGCAATCATCAATAAACAAAGCGCTACAAAACACAATAATAAAATTAGAGAGAGAGAGAGAGAGAGAGAGAGAAGAGAGAGAGAGGGAAGGAGAAGGTAGGTCAATGCCATTCAAGGCAACACAATAAAATTAGAAATAAAAGATTAATTTAATTAAATAAATGTAGAGAGAGAGAGAGAGAGAGAGAGAGAGAGTAGTGTAGTCATAATTATGGATGAGGGGCATGGTGGTAGGGATAATGGGGTCGATCATGAATTGAAATATAATAGTACTAATAATAAATAAATAAATAAATGCTTTGGAAGAATAAAAGGAAAAAAAAAAAATGAATTGAACTCAAGTAGGACATTACTCACACTAGTAATAAAATCTATCTGCCTACAAGTGAGTGAGTTAATACTACCACTACCCAGTACTTACTTGTATTAATTAATGCTTTCCACATTAGTACTCCCTCCGTTTCTATATAATTGTCATTTGTAGCTTATGCATAAGGATTAAGAATCTCAATAAATGTTGCTTAATTTTAGAAAAATATATGTTCTTATACTAAAATGCCCTTGCCAATACTTAATGTGAGAGAGTGTTGGAGATAGTTAATAAGGGTAAAATTAATAATTACACAATTAATGCAGTATTGAAAATGCAAAGCAACAGATAATATGGAACATAAATAATTTAAAAAAGAGACAGTTATTGTGGAAAAATAGAGTATAATATAAATAAAAAAAAAATGGAAAAATAAAAATAGAGTAGGTGGAGGGTTGTAGTTAGAACTTGGAATTGACCACCACCCTCGGTCTGATAGGACCCCAATTAACTACAGCCCCATTAACTAAATCAATCAGCTTTAGGTGTGGTTTATAAATTAGCTAGAAAATTAATTAAAATATAAAAAAATATGAATATATGTTTTTTTTTAATTATAGCTTCCGTAACTTATTTTAAGATAAACAAAAGCAAAAGTTTATTTTACAAATACCTAAAAACAGATTATGTACAGGGAAAAACTTATAGTCTATTCCTAAAAGCATTTGCAAACACATCTGCTATCGTTTATATATTATATGGACTTTGCTAAATGGCCAGAATCTGGCTGGCCAAAATAGCATTTATTACACTTTTTTTATTTTCTTTATATATCTAATACCATTTATGCCCCTTAATTATTTTGGCTCCCAAATCTCTTCATAATTTCTCTCCCTATTTTCCCTCCTAAAAAATAGAACCACTCAATTCTACATTTTTTGTTTTTACACGGTAAAAGAGAATAAATTATATCAATTCTACAATTCTACGAGTTTCAATAATAATAATAATAATAATAATCTTATATATAAAAGAAAGAAACGCTAGGGCAACCCTAAGAAACCCTAATGTCATATTTGTAATTTTTTTTCAATTTTTATCAAATTTTTATCTCCTTAATATTATTTTAAATATTATTTTCGAATTTTATCATATTTGTATCCCCTAAATATTATGTTAAATATTATTTTTTAGTATCCCCTAAATATTATGTTAAATATTATTTTTTATTTTTATCACATTTTTGTCTCCTAAATATTATTTTTTATTTTTATAAATTTTTTATCTCCTAAATATTATTATAAATAATATTTTTTAATTTTATCAAATTTATATCTCCTAACTATAATTTTAAATATAATTTTCAACTTTTAGCAGATTTTTATCTCCTAAATATTATTTTCGAATTTTATCAAATTTATATCTCCTAAATAATATTTTAAATATTTTTTTCGAGTTTTATCATGTTTTTATTAGTTTTTTATCTCTTAAATATTATTTTCGTTTTTTATCAGATTATTGTCTCCTAAATATTATCTTATATATAAAAGAAAGAAACGCTAGGGCAACCCTGAGAAACCCTAATGTCATATTTGTAATTTTTTTCAATTTTTATCAACTTTTTATCTCCTTAATATTATTTTAAATATTATTTTCAAATTTTATCATATTTGTATCCCCTAAATATTATTTTAAATATTATTTTTTATTTTTATCAGATTTTTGTCTCCTAAATATTATTTTTTATTTTTATCAATTTTTTATCTCTTAAATATTATTATAAATAATATTTTTTAATTTTATCAAATTTATATCTCCTAACTATAATTTTAAATATAATTTTCAACTTTTAGCAGATTTTTATCTCCTAAATATTATTTTCGAATTTTATCAAATTTATATCTCCTAAATAATATTTTAAATATTTTTTTCGAGTTTTATCATGTTTTTATTAGTTTTTTATCTCTTAAATATTATTTTCGTTTTTTATCAGATTATTGTTCCTAAATATTATTTTCGATTTTTATCAAATTTTTATCTATTTTATCTTATATATAAAAGAAAGAAACGCTGGGCAACCCTAAAAAACTCTAATGGTATTTCTATAATTATTTATTTTTCATATTTTTTGTCTACTAATTTTTTAATATAATTTTCAACAATTATCAATCTCCTATTTTTCATCAATATATCTCAAATCTTAAGAGATAAAGATAGAAATTAAAATTTTTAATATATATATATATATATATATATATATATATGGATTATAAATCTTAATATGTCACATTTAAAAAAACTAATATTATCTAAAATGTGAATAATACTACATTATTACATTTTACTATGTTAGTATACTATATTTTCTTATTATATATTAAATTGATTATTTTTTTCACCTTTGAAATAATATCCCGTGCATCGCACGGGGAAAACATGCTAGTAATAATAATAATAATGACAAAAACAAAAAAAGGACGAATAATAATAATAATAATAATTATTATTATTATTATTATTATCATTATAATAATAATAATAATAATAATAATAATAATAATAATAATAACTATTATTATTATTATTATTATTATTATTATTATTATTATTATTATTATTATTATTATTATTATTATTATTATTATTATTATTATTATTATTATTATTATTATTATTATTATTATTATTATTATTATTATTATTATTATTATTATTATTATTATTATTATTATTATTATTACAACAAAAAAGGAAGAAATATTCTCACCTACTTCACTATTTTGAAAATGGGTTGCAATGGAGAAAGCTTAATTGACAATTTGATTCTTACTATTTTTACTAATTATGTTGTATTACTTTTTATAATATAATTCAATTAAAAATATATTATACTTTAATTATAATTAGTTAGTTCCATTAATATGTGCTTGTCAACACTTTCTCCCTCTAAAATACAATTATACCAAGTTTTAAAATAAAAATAACAACATAATATTTTAATACTACTAATCATCTATAATTTTATTTTAAAATAGAAAGATTAATTGGAATGAGTTATGATCTATTTTTGTTAAAATAAACATCATCTACAGTTTTGTTTTAAATATATTATTGTCAATATTTGTCCAATATAGAATAATCAATAATTTCAATACGCTATTGTCAATAATTGATGTCAATCGATTAAAATTTTTGAAAAAAGTTTTAAGAATTGGTAAGACTTGAGCATAATTATACAAATCTTACTATTTTATTAACTAAATATTAAACGAAAAATCACATATAATATTATTCTAATTATCGTATATACTTTATAAATAAACATCTGATATTATTTTTTATTAAAAATTATCACACTATCGATTTTAATATAATAAGTGAACTTGCATATATTTAGTTAATTCAATTATTTGTATTTTTCAATAGTGAAGATTATTAATAATAATAATATTAAATATAATAATTAATAATAGATGTTTGGGGAGGTCGAACAGCGACTGCTTATATTTTTTAAATTTATATATGACATTTATTAATATATTACTGAATAGTAATAAATTGGAAAATTAGTAATTTATTAAACATTATTTAAATAACAATTATAAATCAGTTTAAAAAAATATATATATTCGAAGTAATGTCCTAAGCCTTTGATCTGTCCCGGTGGTTTGTACTGCTGGGTAGATTTGGGACACCCCGAGTTCGAATCAGGAATGTAACGGTTTTTGGTAACAAAATCTCATTTAATATCCGAGTCCCTGGTTACCAAAGCTGAAATGATTTGTGCAGGTACAAATTAAACATTCAGGCACATTTTTTACCATTTCTCAAAAAACAAAAGGTAAAAAACTCAAAAACTCTCTCTACCCTGTCGATTTTCTTTCGCAAAGCCCGTGCAAATCGTCAACAGATCGGATGTAATTTTTACGTTTTTACGATCCTCTTGTTATGTAGATTACGAATCCGAAAAAAAAACCGAAAAAAATCGGACTTTGGCCTGCTCGTGTGAATTTACGCGAGCACTTGCCAAGTGCTCGCGTAAATTCACGCGAGCAGGCCTTGTTAATTTTTTTTTTTTTTTTTAATTGCTCGTGTAAAAACACACGAGTGGTTGCAAAGTGCTCGTGTGAAATCACACGAGCACTTTGCAACCACTCGTGTGTTTTTACACGAGCAGATTAAATTTTTTTTTTTTTTTATATAATTTTTTTTATAGAATTATAAGATGCTCGTGCAAAAACATGCGAGCATTTCAACAGTGCTCGTGTGAAATCAGATGAGCACTGTTGAAATGCTCGTGTGTTTTTGCACGAGCACCAAAATTTAATTTATTTTTTTTTTTTTTTTTTAATTTTTAATTTGGTAGGAATAGTACAAAAGGTAAATAGTTATGGTAAAAAGGTAAAAAACCATGGTAAAAAAGTGCCTGAATGTTTAATTTGGCCTGCGTATATCACCACCCTTACCAAAGTATTCAAATTAAAATATTAATTGTATAGGGGCAAAATAGTAATTACACGTGATAACTTTTTTTCCATATTACAAAATTGCCATTTTCTGGCTGGCCAGAATCTGGCCATGTAGCTTTATTGATATTATATATAGAACATTAAAGTGAGATTGTAGATGTATTTGATGAATTATTGGGTGAATTGATAAATAAAATAAAATCTTGGTTGGTTTTGGAATGGGCGGAAGAATACATTTAAAGTTGTATTTGAAATTTGAGCAGCTCTTTAAATAAATAAACCCATTGATTTGTACTTGTCCAGCTCCAGCCCACTACAATTCTACACTCTCTCATTCCCCATTTCTTACAGGATCATCCAATTCAATTCAATTCTATTCAATTCTTCTTCCAATCTTTTTTTTGTGCTTTTAATTGTATTCATGGGATTACGGCTACAACACATATAATAATAATAATAATAATAATAATAATAATAATAATAATAATAATAATAATAATAATAATAATAATAATAACAAATTTAAAAAATGGGGTTTCGAGTTTTGTGACACAAACTTGTGGCGCACGGATTTTGGGTACAAAAAACAGAGGAAGCATATTTATATCATATGAATTAAAGTTTCAAATCGATTTACCCACAACATATAATTTCATTTTGGGTTTATTGACCGAAAATGAAATGAAGCCAAAACCTTTACGGAATTAGGGCCTTTTTGGTTGGGTAGTTTGGATAGATAGCTATGGATAAGATATGTTATACTGGGACTACATTGTTGATTCACAATAAGTAATCCCTCATTTGGTTGGAGTTATGGGGAAGAAACTATTAATACATGCACTAATAATATCATATTTTGTTTGAGTGACAACACTGTTTTATGTGGGTTTTCTAGGTAAATTACTGATTTGCCCTTAAAATACATTTTTTAATTCATCGGGTCTCTCTTCTTATTGACCAAGTCCTCCCTCTTCTTCAATACGTGCATACAACTGAAACTCTAAATTCTCTTATATATTTTTTTTTCTTGAAACTTGTGTGTCGGTTGGTGTTCATTTCTCGTAATGAGCTATAGTAGCACTAATTCGCGAAAGAATTCGAGTAACAAAGCCACTTGGGGATTCAATTCAAATGAGCCATCTGTATAAACAAGCAAATTAATATGTATGAATGCATAAAAAAAGCGAATCGATTGTTTGAAACACGACTTCACCAATTAAGCAGAGCAAACAAAATGAATATTCAAGACCAGCTAACAAAATCACATTGCGATGCAAAAAAATCCATTCCACCCCCAACCCAACACACAGAATGGGTAGAAATTGACTGTCCAAATACAATAGATCAAAATCAATAACAATAATAGAAGAAACACAGATTGGAATTCAGATGATAATCAACATTGGGTCATCAATCAAATTAGACGGATTAAACCATATAAACACCGAAAATTATTAAAAATATAGTTGTACCTTCTACCATTAATAGTTATCACTTATCAGAACCAGTTTGGTCAACCTTCCATTGAAATTCCGACGCTCCGACGCCGACGACTTCTCCGATATTCTAGAATATGGGAAAATAAAAGAATTATTCAGGGTTTAATGGTGAAATTGAAGGAATTAAGCACCACAAGGAAGTAAAGAATGGAATATTAGAAAGACCATGAATGGTATGATTTTTACGTGCTAAAAATTAGGGCACGATCTTTAAATGGGGAAAATGAAGTTTATTCAGTATTTATATCTATTAATTTCGTAATTGTAGTATTATTGAAGGATATTTTCGATATTTCACATGGGCACAATATGGGATTGCATATGTGACAATTAGTCAAGCCAATTTCGGCTTGACTAATAAATATTCGTTTCAGGGATTAAATCGATGGGGCCCACTGTCAAGGATGGTAAAATCAACCAAACCAAACGTTGTACAAATCGGTAACACTCATCCCATCCCGCGTAATACGGCCAACCAAAGATGCCCTTATGGTATTAGTAAGACCCCTTTTGGTTGGAGGGAAGGGGTTGGGATGGGATTGGGGTTTTATATTGAAATTACATGTATGGATTAGTGAAATATGGATGGTATCTCGGGTTTGGTTGGTTGGATACGGATATGTGGGATTAAATCCGAATGACCCAAACTCAAGAATGGTTGGCAGGATTGGGTGGGATAATTTGGCTAATTACATTACCACTCTTGCAAGCATTTTTATTATTATATTATTCACCTGTCAATTTTTTAAATATTGCTTGTTGCACCCTTTTTTTCCTCCCATTTTCATGTAATTATAAAATCAGCCCTATCATTTTTGGATAACTACATTATCACCCCTTGGAAGCCCTTTTATTATCATATTACACGCCTGTCAATTTTTAAAATATTGGTTGCACCACCCATTATTTTCTCCAATTTTCCTTTAATTTAAAAGCAGCCATAACATTTTTGGATAATTACATTACCGCCCAATGCAAGCCCTATTAATTGTTATATATACACATGACAATATTTAAAATATTGCTTGCACCGCCCATTCTTTCCTCCTATTTTCCTGTAATTATAAAATCAGCCCTAACATTTTCGGATAATTACATTTACACCCCTTGCAAGCTCATTTATTATTATATATAATATAATACACCTGACACTTTGTAAAATATTGGTTGCACCACCCATTTTTTCCTTCAATTTTCCTGTAATTATAAAATCAACCCTAAAATTTTCGGATAATTACATTTCCACCCCTTGAAAGCATTTTTTATTATTATATAATACACCCAAGCTATGATGAATTTGCTTTATTTGTGTTATGGGGTGACTTCATTCTTGCTTTTTTCTACTGTATTCTAATTTATAATTTGTGTTTATTAGTGAAAAAATGAACATTAATATAACAGTTAGATGTCATTATCTATATCTCTATTTTCTAGAAAATATGAAGATAAAATTGAGCAGTAGCTCCAAAATAACAGAATTTTTTAAAAGCCATATTAGACATTTTAGCTCAAAACTAACAAAAACTTCACGAAATACTTGTAGAAAATTTACGAAATATAATCTGCCATATTACAGAAAATTTATATTTGTGACACACACTGGACTACTATAATGTCCACTACAAAATTAAATTAAAGAAAAAATAAAATGTCTTAAATGCAAATAACGCCGCAAGATGGGGTCCAAATATGGAAAATTTCTTCGTCGCCTTGTGAGTGGATGGTAGTATACCTATCCGAAGTAGCGACCTTCGAGGATCATTCGAACCATAACCCCCTTTTTGGACTCATTTAATCCGAAAAATATGTCGAGGTCGGTTGGGCTATTGCAAACGACTTTAGCGACGGTGATCTTATCCTCGACACCTAAGAATAACGGCGATAGGGCATCCAACACCTTCTGACTTGTAGTGGACGCATCATGCTCAAAACCGATACGGTGGGCCACATCGTGCTCAAAACCTTCTTACATATAACAGTATATAACAATATATAACAATATTCACTGTAAAAAACAATATATAATAGAATAATGACCAATAAACCTGCAAAATTATCAATCGATTGGATCTATTTTCAGTCATTTCCTGTTCGAATTCAACAATTGTAAATCTTACAATTTTTCCTCAAGCATAAAATTTGATCTTTACTCCAAAAACTTCAGCTTTTATTAACCTTGGATTCAACAAATGTATGATCTACTACTTTTCTGAAATAAAAATTTCATATGTATTCCAAAAAAGCTGCACCTATTCCAAACTTTGCATTCAAACAAAAAACAATACAAAAGGGGCAACTAAATTTCAAATGAAGTCTGGACAAACCCGAAGGTTTTTTTTTCTTTCAAAAAATTGTTATTTTCCAACTAAGCATGAGGGTATTATACTACTTTTTCCAATAGGGGATACTGTACTACTTTTTCCCAACTAAAAATTGGTTATTTTTTCCAAGAAATGCTAGCTTTCCCAAACCTTAAGCATGCATTGTGAATAAAAAGAAGCGATTTTATATCGTAAAATCCAATTCTTGATAAGTTTTTGTTGACGTAGATTTTGTTTTGTTTTGTTTTGTTTTTTTTTGCATTGTAACAGAGAGAGAGAGAGAGAGAGAGAGAGAGAGAGGAAAAAACTGCAAGGCGTTCTACAGTAGAAAAAAAGCTATTCTCACTTACCATTGTTGAGTGTAGATATTACACCCAATACGATTACTTTACGTGGATCTTTTGTTTAGATTTAATTATATTTGTGCTTTAATTGATTTATTTTGTGTTTTATAGGTGAAAACGAGAATTAGGTGTCCATGAAGAAAAAAATATCAAAAAGAAAGGAAAAAGTTGCAAATAAGGAAACAAATCAAATTGGAAGAAGGAATCTCGCCACAGCTTTGACAGTGTCCACCATTTCGAGCATATCTCTCTCATACAAAATCCGAATTAGGTGATTTTGACTGCATTGGAAAGCTAATTTCAAGGGCTACAATTCTTATTTACACAACATTCCAAAATTCGGACTCCAACATGGCACAAATCGACGAACAAATCTTGATGGGGGAAAGTGGTGGAAATTGATTCCTATTAGGTTTCCACTACTTCCTTATCAAGAAAGCCTATAAAAGCAAAAAGTCTCTACACCATAAGGACGAAATTTTACACCACAAAACGCGAAGAACGAAGATCAACGAAGACTCGAGCATAGTTTTTCTTATTTATTTTATTTATTCTATTTTGCTTATCATAAGAATTACGAGTAGCTAAGTTTTTAATCTAGGATTTTGTTGGAACCCTATGTGGGGATGGTGAACCCGTTTTCTTGAGATTATGCAATTATGATTTTATGATTATTTCTTATACTTGTTATGATTGTTAGTGCATGAACTTGATCAATTTATGTGCTTTATCTGTGATTATTGGGATTGACTCGACAGAGCTATTTTGATAATTAGACGGTAAGTATAAGAACCTTCGAGTAGTTTTCACCGGATGAGTGTGTCAATTGCATGTGGTGTCGTAGACATACAGATATCACCTTAGGTAGCCATTTACGAAACTTGTTAGTTAATGCTTTATTCATAACTTGTTTGCATAGACATATAGTGAACCGTTTATGAATAATAGACTCATAATACACGCGACAGCGGGTTATGAGTAAATTAGTGTCTCGGGTTAATAATAATGAATCATATATTGCATAATTGAGGGGTTTCGGGTGAGCAATTCTTGCATAGGGGGAAGATAAAATCCTAGGTCCGTTTTTATTGATATTTTCTCGTGTTTATTTGCTTTCATAATTATTTTAATTATTTAGTTGATTTAATTTGACAACTTTGCGTAGGCTGGATAAAAATCATAATTGTTAGAATTTGGTACTTAGGATTAGATAATTTGAGTATTCCCTGTGGGATCGACATCTGACTCTCACGAGTCCACTTTTACTACTTGTTTGCGATACGTGCACTTGCGTGTTAGGTATTTAGCACCCAACAAGTTTTTGGCGCCGTTGCCGGGGAATACGGCTAAATTATCTATTTATTCTAATATCAAATTTGAGCAATTTTTCTTACTTCAGCCATTTAATTTTTATTTTTATTTTTATTTTTATTTTTATTTTTAATTTTTATTTTTTGTTGTTTTTGTTTCATGTCTGGTTACAAGGTTCGGGCACCTCAAACGGAATATGAATGGCTTCCATCTGACGAATACCTCCAAAACACCTATGATATGCCTCCGTTTTGTTCAGCATGTGGTGGAAATCATTATTCCGATCAATGTTGGGGATCACCAACAGCGACGAATTTCGACGAAATTACCGACGGAGGTTATTGGAACACTCACACCAACAACACATACGGGCAAAGCTTTCAAGACCAAGATTTGAACGAGTTTCAACATAGAGAGCCACAATTTGATGATTTTCAAAATTATTATCCAATGCAGCAGCAGCAGACCACTGATGAACAAGTTGATTTGGTATCCCTCATTGCCGAATTCATGAAGTCCACTCAAGCATCATTTCGAATCATGGAGATACAACTGGAAGATATGACGCTCAAATTAAAATCTGAGTCTCTTGAAAATATTCCAGACGAAATCGGCAATGGTTATATCAAAGAAAATTCAGGTGAAGCCTGCGGTGAGAAAAATCTTCCATGTCCAGAAAATAGTGTCGATATGAGAGAAATAGAAATTACGAAGACACTTGAGCATGATGAATCTGAGAAGGCAATCGAGCTAAACCACGAAGATGCCTCAGAACAAGAGAAGAAGGAGATGGATGTAATGATTGAAGATTTTCTAGTTGCGGACCCTGTCGTTGATCTAAATGTAGATTTGAAGGCATCAATAGAGGTTGATGAGAAGACGAATGTGTTTGAAGTGGAGGTTGTACGCGGACGTGAGGTATTTGTGTACCGATTTGAGGGAGCGGGTGATGAAGATCCCATCTTAGCTTCGTACCGATTGATTACAACCAAGAAAGACTACAAGCTAAGGTGGACCCTGATATATTGCAATGCTATCCATGCCTTGGTTGCAATTGAAGTGATAGAGCTCATGGATGGATGCACAATCTACAAGGCTTTGGATTGGACATAACAATTTTAAGAAGCAAAGTCTGGCTGAAGACTTAAAACTTAGCGCTTCTCGGGAGGCAACCCAAGCATTTATCGATTTTCGTATTTTCATTTATTTTTATTTTTCTTAGGATTTTAGCATGCGCAAACTAATAATTTAATATTGTTTTAATTTTTAGGTCGAAAATCAAACACTAAGGGATCGGACGTTAAATGTGGATTAAACGAACATCAAAGAGTGCATCCCGGAGAAGGACCTTCCGACTAATCAGGTGTATTCTATCCTTGAACTTTGTTCTAATTGCATTGAGGACAATGTAAATTTTAAGTTTGGGGGTGGAAAATTACTTGTTTTTATGTGCTTTAATTTTTTAGTTTGCATGCCTTAGGATTTTTTTTTTCGTTTATTTATTGTTTTCTTAAAAAAAAAAATTGCTTGAGTCGAATGCATCGATGAGTTATAAATTTGAGAGATGATCAATGTTTGATGATGAGATAGCTTGTTTTGTGTGATAATTATTAGATGTTTGTTTAGCTTTCGATTCAACGAAACTTATAAACGAATTATTGCTAGGAATCACACTTTGTGCATTGTTTTGGTTGAATGTTTTGTATTTTAAATTTGGAGTTAATTTGTGTTAGATCATGCTATGTTCGGTTTTAGACCTCACCTTAGGAAATTTATGATACGAAGTATTGAGTAGTGAGTGATTTGGGATATGATTTGGGCCTTCTTTGATCCGTTTGAGCCTTTCAAGCCGACCTTTTTATCAAAATTTTCCTTAAAACCTTGATTTGAGCCTCGGAGAAAAGGTGTTCTTTCTTTTATCCAATGTATATAAGGTAGAATAGATGGAGATTCTTGAAAAATTACCCCTTGGAGTTCGGTTGACAAATTGTATAAGGTCCTTTTTCTTCTTCCCCGAAAAAAAAAAAAAAGAAAAAGAGAGAGAGAGAAAAAAAAAGACAAAAAAGAAGAAGAAAAATATATATGTGTCTATATATATATAAAAAAAAAAGAAAAAAAAAAAGAGAAGAAGAAGAGACTAGATGGGAGAAGTAAGGACTAGTTGTTGAATTGTTTTGAAAGCTCGATCCATTGTCTTAAGAGCAAAAGTGGAGACTTTTGAACTCTTAAGAATCGAGTTTATTAAAGTCCTTAGAGGTGACTTCATTGTTTCAAACGCTTATATTTCAAATTTCGGCGTAATCACCTCAATTCAAGAAGAATAGCCACATATACCCATATTTCCTACCTCGAACCAAAGAGCCTAACAATTGAAAGCCAAAAAGCCCCAATGATCCCAATAGCTTAATGTTCGATATTAGTAGAGTAGAATAATTTGGTGAGTATTTGGAGTCAAACATATGCATGTAAGCATAATTTTTTTTCTATCTTTAATTTACAAATATTGGATGCTTGAAGCAATTGTATGATTTGTGGTTTTTGGCTATGGTAAGTGACTAAGTGCTTTTGAATTTTGAGCTTGCGAATGCCTAAGAATTTTCATTATAATTACAAGTTCTGAAAACATGAAGTTGGTCATTAATCTATGTGATGAGATGCGGTAGTTGAGTTATTTGATTACGATTAGATTTTGCTTGAGGACAACAAAAGTTCAAGTTTGAGGGTGTGTTGAGTGTAGATATTACACCCAATACGATTACTTTACGTGGATATTTTGTTTAGATTTAATTATATTTGTGCTTTAATTGATTTATTTTGTGTTTTATAGGTGAAAACGAGAATTAGGTGTCCATGAAGAAAAAAAATCAAAAATAAAGGAAAAAGGTTCAAATAAGGAAACAAATCAAATTGGAAGAAGGAATCTCGCCACAGCTTTGACAGTGTCCACCATTTCGAGCATATCTCTCTCATACAAACTCCGCATTAGGTGATTTTGACTGCATTGGAAAGCTAATTTCAAGGGCTACAATTCTTATTTACACAACATTCCAAAATTCGAACTCCAACATGGCACAAATCGACGAACAAATCTTGATGGGGGAAAGTGGCGGAAATTGATTCCTATTAGGTTTCCACTACTTCCTTATCAAGAAAGCCTATAAAAGCAAAAAGTCTCTACACCATAAGGACGAAATTTTACACCACAAAACGCGAAGAACGAAGATCAACGAAGACTCGAGCATAGTTTTTCTTATTTATTTTATTTATTCTATTTTGCTTATCATAAGAATTACGAGTAGCTAAGTTTTTAATCTAGGATTTTGTTGGAACCCTATGTGGGGATGGTGAACCCGTTTTCTTGAGATTATGCAATTATGATTTTATGATTATTTCTTATACTTGTTATGATTGTTAGTGCATGAACTTGATCAATTTATGTGCTTTATCTGTGATTATTGGGATTGACTCGACAGAGCTATTTTGATAATTAGACGGTAAGTATAAGAACCTTCGAGTAGTTTTCACCGGATGAGTGTGTCAATTGCATGTGGTGTCGTAGACATACAGATATCACTTAGGTAGCCATTTACGAAACTTGTTAGTTAATGCTTTATTCATAACTTGTTTGCATAGACATATAGTGAACCGTTTATGAATAATAGACTCATAATACACGCGACAGCGGGTTATGAGTAAATTAATGTCTCGGGTTAATAATAATGAATCATATATTGCATAATTGAGGGGTTTCGGGTGAGCAATTCTTGCATAGGGGGAAGATAAAATCCTAGGTCCGTTTTTATTGATATTTTCTCGTGTTTATTTGCTTTCATAATTATTTTAATTATTTAGTTGATTTAATTTGACAACTTTGCGTAGGCTGGATAAAAATCATAATTGTTAGAATTTGGTACTTAGGATTAGATAATTTGAGTATTCCCTGTGGGATCGACATCTGACTCTCACGAGTCCACTTTTACTACTTGTTTGCGATACGTGCACTTGCGTGTTAGGTATTTAGCACCCAACAACCATCAAACCCCAGAACCAGAGCTTGTTTCGTACCTCCGCCATTACAGGATTTAAGGTACACATTCAACCATGTAATTAACCCCATACTAAAATTATTTAAGCAGTAACTTTATACTTTATTAATATTCTCTTTCTCATGTGTTTGGTCGAAAGTCGAAACATGAAATTAAGCAGAGAATACAATACAATCGGTTTACTCGAACCCCCGATGGCATAAAATAGTCCGATAATCACAAATTATAACCAACAGTAACACACAACAATTACAGTCAATAAATAAATTATTAATAATCATTCCAGGACCGATTATAACTCCATTTGAAAGTCCCAATTTTTATGTGAAAGAAAAATAATTTATTCAGAAACATACCCACAAAGAATTTGAGAGTTCATAGAACTAACCCGTTTGAGATGTACGCTTCCACTATCGACGACTTGCTGATGCTACAATCGTCCACCACTGACTTTAAGGTAAAGCTCCATGAAGCGAAACTGACTGATGCTACAATCGGCCACCGCCGCCGCCGACTTTAAACTGGTTCAACAAATTTATAATTCAGAACAAAAAAAAAAAAATTAAAGGAAATAAAATAAAACTCAAACATTAAGCATGATTATGGAAGAAAAAACAGAATCGAGAGGGCAAGAAACCAATTCGAGTAGATAATTGATAGTCGGGTTGCTAGGGCTTGTGAGATATGAGATTGGGGGAAAATGTATTATATACGCAGTACATTTGTCATAACGAAAGAAAAATGAGGGCATAAACGTATAAATACATGTGGGGTAGGAGCGAGAAAAGGATGGGATTCACAGATCTCACCTCCCCTGGCCGGATCTTATATCCGCTGATTGGCAGATCGCGACCCGGGCCCATGATCTATCCGGGTTCCACCTTAAATCAACCAAAGATGAGAACCGGGTGGATTACAAGATCTATCCGGCCAAATCCAGCGAACCAAAAGGCGCCTAAAGGTTAGTTGTATCCATATTTATCACGTACGTACGCTCTAACAATTGATCAATGATGGTTCCGTGGATAACTACATCCTCCATCTTGTTGAAGTAATTTTACCCTCTTCGATGAATTCAGTAATTCTTCTATTTATATCTGTATATAAGTGCACTATTTGGAAATTTTCTAAGTTCGGAAGTGCAATGAGATCGAGCTCCATAAGAAAATATTTAATTATTTTTGTGTTATTCGATCGATCTCTACAAATGCCCCAAAAAGAATCAGGGCAATTCCCGGTTGAATTCTCATTATTTTTTACTCACCCTAGCTCATTTTAAATTGAACTCTTCTACTAAATATGCCCCTACATACTGATAATACTATAAATAGATTACCTTATAGTTGAAATAGAGGGAGCTGAGAGAGCAAAATGGATCACTGCTCACGTGCTAGATGACCGTGAAATACATGCGAACAGAGAACACGTGAACTAGGTTGGGGGTTGATCCGGCAGAAACTCCTCTTACGTTCAAGTATGACGTGCGGATAGTAGAAATAATTGAGAGAATATGACTTGTAGTATTATTCAGATAATAGGGCGTACCTTTAATAAATGAATTAAAATGTTATTTATACCTTGTCGATTGGGTCGAGATTAATTTGTTGGGCCCAAACCTTATTTGAAGGTAATTGGGTTTTCGTAATAGTGTTATTCTAAATCGGACTCGTGGCCCAATAGGTAGAGAAACTGTAGGCTTATTGGGTTGGCCCAATTAGGCATATCTGTTACAATCCGAGAGGATTCTGACTTTATTTTTCAGCACGTGTGAAAAACGTGTGTCTAAAGCTAGGGAAGTTTCCTTAATGCTTTAAACTCTTATTTTGTCATTAATTTATTTAATAGTGTGAGTCATGTGTTAAAAAGGAATTTCCTTGACAAAGACTTTCCTTATCACACAATTCCTTTTCCTTACGTAAGATTGAAACTAACCTAATGGGCTCTAATCTTTTGTAGGGCTCGTCTATTCAACCAAGGAAGTATAAATATAGAAGCACCAGTGTGTTGTAATGTTGTCCTTTTGTAGGGCTCGTCTATTCATCGTTGAAGGGATTTCAACTGTGCGGAGCAAGGGACGTGCTGCAAAGTGAAGATTGATAATTCAGCGTAGTATATAAGAACGATGTCGACAAAGAGGGAGTCTTTGTATTTTGATTAAGTCCTATTATTGTATTCGTAAAACTAAAAAATAGTAAATTTCACTAGTAAGTCCCCGTGGATGTAGGGTACAATTGTATCCGAACCACTTTAAAATTTGTGTCTTTTTTAATACTGTTTCATTAACTAATGCAACTCTCCGTAAAACAGTAAAACAATATCTAAAACTGAATCTGGGATTCATCCGACACAAATATATAATTAATTTGCACGAAATAATTATAACAATATCATAAGCCCCCACTCTCAAGTCGATGTAGGAGCCAAGTCGGAGAGGATACCGGATCGTGTCGAGAGTAGATCGGAGTTGTAGTGTTCCGTTAATCGTTGGCTTGTGTGGAGAGATAATAATTTGTATTTATCCGTTTGAGAGCGTGCGCGATTTGGTGAGATGTGTCGGAGAGTGCGCGCTATTTAGTAGAGCGTGTTGAAATTCGTGGGCGATTTGGTGAAGCGTGCCGATTTAGTAGAGCGTGTTGAAATTCGCGCATGATTTGATGTGAAGGGAGCTGGCGAGCTGCACGGTTGCCATGTGAGAGGGGAGCCGCGCGACTACCATGTGAGAGGCGAGCCGCGCGAATTGGAGCCTAGCCGCGCGATTATTCTTTGTGTAGGAGCCGTGCACGTAGCCCGAGGCGAGGAGAGAGAAATGGGGTGCAAAGGGCTGGAGCACATTGGAATTCGCGAGCACATGGGGAGACGCGCTCGCATTAACGAGCGGAGAGAGAAAAGCTGGCGCGCGTGCATTGCACGCGCGGAGAGGTGTTTGGCGCGGTAAAGTCAGGCGCGTGGCGCGTGGACTCACGCGCGGTCTGTGAAGAGGCGCCGCGCGATTGCTTTTTTTTTTTTTTTTTTAATGGCACGTTGCCCGAGTGGCGCTAAATTGTAGGTTCTTCATTTTGTCTTCATACTTGGAGTAGATGAGTTTGCCCACTACTATTTCATTTGACGTTTATATTGTATGACATTGTCATTGGTTTGACGCATTGCTTGTATGTGTATACATTTAGCCTTGTGCGTGATTTACTTGATGAGGGGATCGGTCTCTCAAGATTTTTTGATGGGGATCGTGGCCCTTGTTAGACCTCATGGGTCGTAAGTATGTTAGGACCGCGGCCATGTTTTAAATGTAGGACCCAATGAAGACATATAGAGAAGTTTATGAAATCAAGCTGGCTAGGCTATATAGATTATCATAACATCTCTAAGTGTTCCTAGGGTTAATGTTGACTTGAACTAATAATTATGTAGTGGCAGAGCAATAACACCGAGTGTAAGGGAAATAACTTGCTTTATTCATTGCTTGAAAATGTGAAGGTTACAAACCTACTAGCTTGAGGCGAATGCAACTAAACAAGTAGGGAGCGAATCGCTCGAAATAGCTAAACTTGTACTAAGTCATGATGTAGGTGTTTCGTCCAATTGATGTAGAGATGTGAGGGGATGCATCATCCTGAAGGTAGGATAGCCCCCCAGTTTAGGATGATGCGATCACTAACAATGTTATGGGCTCGAGAGACTCCAAGTGTCATTGACATCGTTGGAAGTCCAGGGATGTAGAAGGAGATTGTCAATGAGATGTCGACGATTGTCGTCGATCGGCCATCTCGTCGCCCTGTGTTGAAGTGATCTTCATCTCTTTTCCTCTTGGGGTGAGGGAGGGCCAAAGCCTCTTCGATGCGCACATGTTTCTCAGCGCGACTTAGTAGCTCTTCCAGAATGGTTGGAGGTCTTTCTGCAATAGATTTCTTGAACAGAGAATACGTGAACTAGGTCGGGGGTTGATCCGGCGGAAACTCCTCCAACGCTCAAGTCAGACGTGCGAATAGTAGAAATAATTGAGAGAATATGACTTGTAGTATTATTCAGATAATATGACGTACCTTTAATAAATGAATTAAAACATTATTTATGCATTGTCGATTGGGTCGAGATTAATTTGTTGGGTTCAAACTTTATTTGAAGGTAAATGAATTTTAGTAATAGTGTTCTTCTAAATCGAGCTTGTGACCCAGTAGGTAAATAAATAAATCGCTCGTAAGGTCATTAGGGATATATAGATGACCTACCTAAGCTAAGCTAAGCTAGATGCCAATTTCAGCAAGAAACCAACCACAAATGTATGAAGCAATATCTTATACATGTTTAATTACTAAATTGCCATTCATTCATTCATTCATTCATTCATTTTCACTCCTACGTACGTGTGCCTTTCCGTTTCTTCCTTGTCATCTCCCACATACATCCATTCTCTAATATTGTCATTCACGTTTTATTATATTCATAATAATTACAATATTCATTAATACATACATAGTTGACGTACGTGCGTGTAATTATAAATTAATACATAAAGTTTGAACTCGTAATAGACTACATATATTTTGATGTTTCGATATTTGCTCAATATCACTGACCCCAATCAAATAAATAATTAATTTGATTATATATTTGGTTGGAATGAATTAAGTCGATTCAATAAAGTTTAGAGTGATTGATTATTTGATTTGTATAGTTACCATCAGACATGCAAACATCAAACCCACGTGCATGCATCCAGACCGGTGGGCGCCACCGCACGCAGGGTCGTAGGGACAACAATTAATTACACTACATATTCTCTATATCATTTATTCTATTTTCTCTTCCAATACTAAAACCAAACTGTTCTCAAATTCAGAAAATATAAAAACTAGTAAAACGAGATAAATTAAATATATCTTATTATTTTGTTATTCTTAATTCTGGAAACAATTAACCCAATTTGCGAAATTGCAATCCGAATTTTCTGTAATAAATATTACCCTAATTATAATCTCCTAAAATGAGGATCTAAACAACGTCGGATCACCAAATTTTGACGTTCATCAAGATCAAAGTTGGTCACATTACTAAACGTTGCACAAGAAATATAAATTTACTGACCATGCGTTACTGGTCACCAAATGTATTTTTAAATAAATTATTTTTAAATAAAAATTGTTACGGTGAAGGGACCAAATGTATTATGTAGATTTATATGCCTATAAATACAATAATTCTCTAGTTGTAAGAATTTGATTAGTCGAAACAATGTTTTAGTTACAACTGTAATTCTTGTGTTAACACAGTTATATTGTACTAAAGCAAATAAACAGAACACAAGAATTAATGTGGTTCAGACACAACTGTGCCCAGTGGCGAGGCCAGGAAGTTTGGTGAGGGGGGGCTTAAACACACGGGGGTTCGGGGGCAGCGCCCCTAAAAAAAATTTTGCTACGAAAGAAATTTAAGATGAAAATTTGATATGAATTTTTTTCCTTCACTTTCAGAAGATAATACCAAAACGAATCGCGAAAGCTAAATTGCTATGAAAATTTAAGAAACATGAATATCAAGTCGATAATCAAATTGATATAGAGAAGTTGTCAAATGCTAAAACGATCGTCGATGGGTGGCAATTTAACCGCTATTAGTGTGACTGTGGGAGAGAACAAAGTTTTTTTTCTTTTTTCAAGAAACGTAATGAAGTTGAGAAATAGAAGATGAGAGCAAATCATACATGAGGGGCTTTGAGTAAGTGGACTAAAAATAAGTGGGCTTAAATAATATAATTAAATAACTAAAAAATTAAATAGAATATATATATATATATATATATATATATATATATATATATATATATATATATATATATATATATATATATATATATATATATATATATATATATATATATATATATATATATATATATATATATCTTATATATAAAATAAAGAAACGTTGGGCAACCCTAAAAAAACCCTAATGATATTTATATAATTATTTATTTTTGATATGTTTTCTCTACTAATTTCTAACTATAATTTTTAACAATTATCAAAATTGAAACTAAACCGTGAAGAATCCTATCCTAATGGTACTTCAGTATTTATTTATTTTTAATTTTTTTCTCTAATTTGGATTATAAATCTTAATATGTAAGATTTAAAAAAAATAATGTTATATAAAATATTAATAATATTACATTATTAAATTTTACTATCTTAGTGTACTATTTTCTTATTATGTATTAAATTAATTCTTTTTTTTCACTTTTAAGATCCCGTGCATCGCACGGGAAAAAAATGCTAGTATATATATATTTGAATAGACTAAAAATATAAATAGAATATACATGGGGGGCTTTGAGTAAATAAATAGATAAATATACATGGAGGGCTTTGAGAAAGTGGACTAAAAATAAATGAGCTTAAATAATATAATTGAATTAACTAAAAAATGAAATATATATATATATATATATATATATATATATATATATATATATATATATATATATATATATATATATATAAAATAGGAAAATTTTGGAAAGTGAGGGGGGCTTGAGTCCACCCTAGCCCTTGGGTGGACTCGCCCCTGACTGTGCCATACATCCACGTGGACCTGCAAACACGATTTTACTAGTTCAGATTTACAATGTACATTAATAGGACTTATTAAAATAATTAAGACTCCCTAGCTCTTTAATTCTTTATGCCGTTCTTGTACACAACTCGAACTCCGTGTCTCTTCCAACAGCAGCTCCACACCGCGTGCATAGAACTCTTTTCAGGCCTGAACTCCCTTCAGTGACGCGGTTGATCTCCCTTGAGATCTATACAGCAGATCTGTATATGTTGACACATGCAACGATGGCACAGTTCTGTCCAGCGGAACATTTCAGCAATTCATCAAAGCTATGGATTAATTCTTCTCCCAAAAAGTGTCACGGTCTTTGTGAGGAGAGGAGACTTATATAGACGTGAAGTCGGCCTCCAAAGACCTACCTTGTTCCCAAAGGATTCGAATAACTAGGAAACAAAATCCTAATCAATATCTAATTCTAATCTAGATAACCATAAAAGATTCCTAACTAGAGTAGAGTACAAGGAAATAAATCTAGGTCCTAAAGTATTACAAATGAAGGACTCTAAATTTCCAAAATAAACATGGGAGCAAATCTTTGCCAATCTTTACTTCCCAAGTGTGGCGGATTTCTTTATCTTTGAAATTCTGGCGCCAACAATCTCCCCATTTGGCATAGATTTGGTCACAATCCATGTTTAACAAGAACTCCCCCTGCAGGCAAGACTAAAACTTTCTGAAGAAAAAATGACTCTCCCTGCATCACATATTGTTAGCACAATAGAAATTGCAACACAGAACTGTAGAAACAGAAAAATTTCTTGCAATAAGAAGTGTTAGCATCACATCAGTGTAACATATAAGAGAGTGACAATACATCACTGCAACACGAAAATTTAACTCAAAAATCGTCATCAATGCAGATAAGGAGATAACCAACCAAAAAGTCTAAGATGCAGAAAGTAAAAATACTAACTATTACAGACCAAAAGTAATAGCAGATAGTTCAAGATGAAAGACTAATAGAGAGCAAAAAAAAATCTCTGCCTTAATAGATAAAGCCAGAGAACATATCATCCTCATCACGAGAGCTGGGAGGAGGAGGGGTGAGGAGGGAAGCCTTCTTTTTGCCTTTGTCTTTGGTCTTGGCTGAAGCCGCAGGAGTTGTTGCTACTCCCCCTTTCTGACCAGAATGTGCCAAAGTCTTAAGCAACTGGTCCTGAATAGATGCAAATCCCTGAGCAAGCTGAGCCTGGATAGACTCCTGAAAACGGGTGAGCTCATCTTTGGTGACCACATCAACTGGCGGCGGAACAGAGGAAGAGACAGTGGGAGCCTTCTTCGCGCGAGGGGTCGTCTGAACAACAAAAGGATCGACAGGAGGCAGATCAGCAAAATGTCCAGAAAGGACATTACCATGGATAGTGATTGGACGGCCAGGAGGATCCAACAGAGTGGCATCACGAGTGGGCAGGCCTTGTTTGATCAAGAGCTGATAGACCAGAGAAGGAAACGGCAGATGCTCACGCTCGGTTTGGGAATTGGTCAACACACCAATCTAATTGAAAATCAAATCACCAATATTGATTTTATGGTCATGAGTGATGCATCATAAAAATTCAGCTTGGGTGGGATTGAGAGTGGTATTGTGGGTAGTGGAAAACCAGTTGGAAATGCCTATCTTAAACATGACAGAATACAGCTGAGTCAGCTTAGAAACATGAAAAGCAGATTTCTGACCTGGCCATTTTTTCAACACTTTGGCTGTGAGAACAGAGGCCAGAGTGTCTTTTGAAACAGAAGGTTTGGAAGAAACATCGTTTGGACATTTATAAAAGTCATTGATCAAGGAAGGAGTTACAGAATAGAAAGAACCCCTCACAAACACTTTTCCATACCCACGAGACCCCACAACAGAAAAACGATCAGATAGATTGGCATAAAATTCAACAATGACAGACCGTTCATAGGGTTGTGCAGTCACAATAGTGCCTAACGAATCTTGGGATTTAAGAAGACGGAAAATCCCAGACCGAGGTAAAACAACCCTAGACACAACACGCTCAGGAGAACACGCACGCTTACTTATACTATCCTAATTTTCTTTCGCAAGAGCAAAATAAAAGAGGGAAGAGAAACAGTTACCGGCAAAGGGATGAGAGCCCACAAACGAATCAGAAGATTCAAAAGGCATGGGATCATCTTCGGGAATGGGCTCAGAAGAGGAGGACTGATGATCCTCATAATCGGAATAAGGAATGGAGACAGATGGTCCTTCGATATTGCGATTAGAGCGGCGAAGTTGGGCAGGGAACACAACATCGTGGGTGACGGTTTCCGGATCTGAGGGCAGTCCCACATCATCGTGTGGGGATTCAGAGAGGCTATCACCTTCGAGATCAGCCACGGATGCATCAACAGGATCAGGCACATCACTTGTCTTGAGGCTAGGCGATGGCGACAGCACAGGAGTAGAGGTGGGATTGAGATCTGTAACGGGAGCAGGAGGGACATCTACAACAATGGAGCGTACCTTCTCGGTGGATTTTCTTGACTTCTTCTCAGCAGACGAGGCAGAGGGGGTGAGTTGCCGTTTCTTGGAACCCTCAGCAGAACGATTTTTACCCATAGTGAACTGTGAACACACAGAGAGAAAAGGAAAAGAGGACGGCGGTAGAAGAGAGAAGAAGAATAAAGTGGTGAGAGAAGGAGAAACCCTAGAAAGGGCAGATATTTAAAGCACAAGAACCGATAAAAGGGGCAGAAAAAGAGAGGACTCTTCAAATACCCGATAATTGCAAATCATAAGAAGATCCCATAAAATCCGTAACCAATAACAAAATAGATATTCTCCACACGAAACATCATAAAATTGAGGAGGCAGCTGACATGACCATAGCCACGTGGACAGAGACAACTAGATAGCAAAAAATATTCACAAGCCCATATTTGGAAATTTTTTAAAAATATCAAAAACAACTTTTAAAAGGAAAAAAAAATCAATTCTTTTAAGGAAAAAAAATCAAGAAGATCACAAGATCAAAAGTCGAGGGCTTGGTTTTCATGGATTAATTTGATGATCTTAAAGAAAACCACTATAGAAGGCCACCCATCATGTTCTTGGATGCACGATATAACTATAACCCCATGACCATACTCAAGAAACCATAAATTAGGTAATTTTAATAGAGTTATAAATGCGTATGCGATTAGCACAGCAATTCGATCGTGGACTTCAAGGAGAATTTCGCTAATATATGCCTGAATATCATCCCAACGATATATTTTTTTTTGATATGATGTTCAAGCAAACATTAGGAGGGCAATCTTCTTAAGAATCCACATAGCTTTTAAATAGAAGTCAGGAATGCATATGCGGTAACATAATTCTTCCAATAGAGGTATGATCTTTGAGATGAATGGAGTCATAGACATTGATCGGTCCCGATAGAGGAGGCAGCACACTTCTATCATGGCTTACTGTGGAAACAAGAAATTAATTCATAAAAACTAACACACCACAATTAGTCAAAATGAAACTTCTATCATTCCTATTCCAAGAAAATGATGTCACAATAGAGAATGACACATATAATGTCCGATTAATAATTCAAGTGCAATCCGGACATAAACACTAATTACACTATCATAGAAAACTCAGTTTTGCACATGGCAAATTCCAAGCGCTTTACGCAAGGAATCAAACCTATGGAAATCAAGTGGCTATATGAAAATATCAGCTAGTTGATTGTCTGTGGACACATAGTCTATAGTCACACGTTTCTGCTCAACTAATGCCTAATGAAATGGTGCCGAAGATCTATGTGTTTGGTTCGAGAATGCGGGACATGATTTTTTGAGATATTTATAGCACTTTCATTGTCACAGAAGATATGCAGATGTTTTTCATGAAAACCATAATCATGTAGCATATGTTGCATCCAAAGAAGTTGAGTGCAACAACTACCTACAACTATGTACTCAGACTCAGCAGTTAATAAAGAGATGCAGTTTTGTTTCTTACTGTACCAAGATACTAAGTTGTTACACATGTAGAAACATCCTCCGGTAGTACTTTTTCTATCATCCACATCTCCTACCCAGTCAGCATCACTGTATCCTGCAAGGCAAGTGTTAGTATCTTTTGAGTACCACATCCCTAGTTCTAGTGTTCCACTCACGTATCGTATAATGCGCTTGACTGCACTTAAGTGACTTTCTTTGGGATTTGATTGGTACCTAGCACATACTCCTACACTGAAACAAATGTCAAGTCTACTTGCAGTAAGATAAAGTAAACTTCCGATCATACTCTTGTATAATGTGGGGTCAATGTCTGTGCCATCACAGTCTCGTCCCAACTTTTCAGTAGAGCTCATTGGAGTTTTTAAGGGCTTCGCATTATCTAACCCAAATTTACTTACCAGATTCTTAGCATATTTGCTTTGTGTGATGAAAATTCCATCTGCTTTACCTGCAAACCAAAAAAATATGTTAGCTCTCCAACCATACTCATTTCAAATTCTTTTGAAATTTGAGAGATAAATTCATCTTTCTTGTGGTCAGAAGTAGATCCGAAGACAATATCATCCACATAGATTTGGGCCAATAGGATTTCGTTTTTAAAGTTCTTGACAAATAACGTTTTATCTACCCCACCTCTTCTATAACCTTTTTCAACTAAAAAAGTCGTAAGTCGCTCATACCAAGCCCGAGGAGCTTGTTTGAGACCGTATAAGGCCTTTTTAAGTTTATAAACATGCTGAGGTTTGAGAGGATCTTGAAATCCCTTTGGTTGTTCGACATACACTTCTTCATTTAAAAGACCATTTAAAAACACACTCTTAACATCCATTTGAAAAAGTTTAAACTTTAAAACACAAGCTACCGAGAGTAAAAAGTTGTATTGACTCAAGTCGAGCTACCGGAGCGAATGTTTCATCGAAATCTACTCCTTCAATTTGGGTGTATCCTTGAGCAACTAGACGAGCTTTATTGCGAGTTATGTTACCGAGTTCGTCCGTTTTGTTTTTGAACACCCATTTAGTACCTATAACGTTTACCTGGTCGGGTCGTGGAACTAGTTCCCACACTTCATGTCGAGTGAACTGTTCAAGTTCCTCTTGCATAGCCTGTACCCAATATTCATCAAGAATCGCTTCTTTGATATTTTTTGGTTCTATAGTAGAAGTGTAGCAGACATACCTGACCATTTCTTGGTAATCAACTTTGGGTTTATTTCGAGTTTTCATACCTTCATCAATTTCTCCTATCACCTGTTCAGAAGGATGGTTTTTTACAACTCCTTTTGATGGCCTTTTTTCTTCTTCTGTGCTTTCCTTTACCGCTGTCACATCTTCTGTGCTTACTTCTGGAGTTTGAACTGATACAACGGTTTTTCCATGGCTAGAGTCTTTATCATCTATTCCTGCAGATAAGACTTCATTAAAGCTTACATTTATGGATTCCATGACAGTCATTGTACGTTCATTATAAACGCGATAAGCCCTGCTGTTCAGAGAGTAACCAAGAAACGTACATTTATCTCCTCTTGCAGAGAACTTACCGAGTTGTTCTCTATCATTCAAGATGTAACATTTACACCTAAACATATGAAAGTAACTTAAGTTGGATTTCTTACCTTTCCATACTTCATATGGAGTTTTCTTGGTACCTGGTCTAAGATGTACACGGTTTATAGTGTAACAGGCAGTACTCATAGCTTCAGCCCAGAACTTTGTGGCCACTCGTGCTGAGATAAGCATTACGTGTGTCATTTCTTGGAGAGTTCTATTTTTTCTTTCTACCACACCATTCTGCTATGGTGTCTTTGGTGCTGAGAACTCATGTGAGATACCATGTTTATCACAAAATTTTGTGAATGAAGAGTTTTCAAATTCTCTTCCATGATCACTTCGAATTCTTCCAATATTGCTGAATTTTTCAATTTGCAATTTTTTGCATAGAGTTTTGAACTAATAAAAAGTCTCTGACTTTTCCCTAATGAACCGTACCCAAGTGAACCTTGAGAAATCATCAACACAAACTAACACATACCTTTTTCCACCAATGCTCTCGGTCTGCATTGGCCCCATTAAATCCATGTGAATGAGTTACAAGGTCCTGCTAGTCCATGCATGATCTGTGTTCTTGTGAGATGTTCGTACTTGTTTCCCCAATGGACAATCACCACATGACTCTGGTGTGTCAGACTTCAGTTGTGGTACTCCTTTCACACAGCCTGCATTAACAAGACGGATTAGATCATAAAAATTTAGGTGACCTAGTTTCCGATGCCAGAGATTAGTGAGATCAGAAGAAGTGTGATGACATTGATCGGATTTATCAATCTGATCAATTTTGTAGCAATTATCTGATGACCTGGATCCAGTTAGAACACAATTTTTGCTTTCATCAAATACTTCACACTTACGCTTTGTGAACAATACTGAGTCGTATAGGTCATACAGTTGACTTACACTCAGAAGGTTTGATTTCAAATCTTCCACATACAGAACATTGTTTAGGTTTGGCAATCCTCCAACACTCAAGTTCATTT
Organism: Erythranthe guttata; assembly: GCF_056151865.1. NCBI lineage: Eukaryota > Viridiplantae > Streptophyta > Magnoliopsida > Lamiales > Phrymaceae > Erythranthe > Erythranthe guttata. The sequence goes on from NC_142535.1 coordinate 481,491, forward strand.
TTCCTTTTACGTAAGCCTTATTTCCATCTCCAAAGTGACCTGTCCACTAGACATGTTATGCAAATTTGACAAGAAATTCCTTTCACCTGTCATGTGTTTGGAGCATCCATTGTCATAATACCAAGAGTTATAAGCACATGCATTTAAAGATAAAATAGCTGATCAACAGTTAGTACTATCATTTGTCATCCATTTTTTATTAGATTTTTTTCTTTGGGAGTAAATATCCCACGCAGCGGAATTGGATGGCTGATATGCTAACTGTTTATTTATCAGTTTCCGTATTTTAAAGCATTTAAGCCTGACATGCCCCACTTCGTGTCAGAAGTGACAGATAGGACCAAACTTAGTTGGATGGCTTTGGGTAGTCACATGCGGAGATATGGGATTGACGAATCTAATTCTCTGGTTCGAACCAGTGTTAGCATTAGATTGTCCACCAGTATACCCTAGACCAATTCTCTTGGGATTAGAAGGATGAGCATTTATGATTTCATCTAATCTATTTGAGGGAAGAAATGTAGTGCGATTTAACTTACTGACAGAAGCCTCAAACATTGTGGCAACACATGGTGAAATATCTTGGTGATCATCCTCAGCCTGTATTTTTGGAAAAAGATTTTTCCTGATTCTTTTTGCTCTTTCACCATCAGAGTCCTGCCAATACTTCAACAGATCTTTTAGATTGTCGATGTCTGTCTGTGCGAAGTCCTGTTCCACTTCAAAGACTTCAATCTCCATCTCAAGTTCATCGATTCTGTCATTCAACTTTGTTATAACAGCTTCGTTCTCTTCCTCTCGTTCTTTGATTCTTTCTTTCAAGACTTTATTTTCATTACTGACTTCATGACACTGCTTTAGGAGATCATACAACTGTTGTTAAATTTGTTGGATAGAATCTTCACCTTCATCTTTTGATTCGTCATTCCCTGTGGACAGAAAAGATGTATTTAATTTTTCGTGATTCTCATTTTTCTGTGTGACATACATGAGATGTGGTGGTTCTGTGCATATGGTGTCTTCTAGTGTGTCTTCAGTGATCCTGCATGTTCCACATAAATCATTGTTTGTATCATCGTCACTAGCTTCACTCTCATCATCAGAATCTGAGTTGTCATCACTCCAAGTTGTGGTAAGTGATTTTCCCTGTTTTTTCAGAGTGTTAGCACATTCTGCCTGGATATGACCATAACCATGACACTCTCTACATCGAATTCCCTTCTTGACTGCTGGCTTATCTGTAGAAGTCCTGGGTTTTCTCTCAGAGTTTGTAGGATGTCCATTTCTTTTCATGAACTTTCCGAAGTTTTTTGATATTAAGGACATGGATTTTGTAAGATTGACTTCAAGTGCTGTCATAGGAACAGTAGACACAGATGATGTTGTGTCCAATGCAGTTTGCAAAGCAATTTTTCTCTCCTTGTCCATTCTGCTGATGTTCAACTTGTTTTCAAAAGTTTGTAGATTTCCAATTAGATCTTCAAGTCGCAACGAGTCCACATCACTGGCTTCCTCTATAGCAGTGATCTTGTATGCGAATCGATCTAGCATGGATCTGAGTACTTTCCGAACAAGTTTAACTTCAGGATAGGTTTCACTGAGGCCATGAGCTTCATTTGATATGTCACATAATTTGGAGTTAAATTCGCTCACGGTCTCATTTTCTTCCATTCGAAGATCCTTAAACTGGGTGGCAAGCATTTGATGTTTGGATAATCTAACTGAAGCAGTTCCCTCATAGGCTGTTTGGAGTTTTTCCATGCTTCTTTAGCACACTCACACGCAGAGATTATCTTGAATTGATTGATATCAATTCCATTGAATATAGCATTCAAGGCTTTGGAATTCATATTTGCTGCAATTTGTTCGGCTTTGCTCCAGTCTTTCTCATGCTTCTCAGTTTCAATTCATTTTTCATCTGTGGCAACGGGTCGTTTCCATCCAGTCAACACTGTCGGCCACGCGTCTTCATCCATTGATTTTATGAACATCTTCATCTTAGTCTTTCAATAGGAGTAGTTGGTTCCCGTAAGCAGTGGTGGACGAGTAGTGGAACCTCCTTCCATATGAGAACTCATAGTACCTATGAAAGGTAAATGTCAAATAAATCAAATTCCCAAAATCACACACTATGTATATCTAGTGAGAGGCTCTTGATGCCAATTGTAGATTTATATGCCTATAAATACAGTAATTCTCTAGTTGTAACAATTTGATTAGTCGAAACAATGTTTTAGTTACAACTATAATTCTTATGTTAACATAGTTATATTCTACTAAAGCAAATAAACAGAACACAAGAATTAATGTGGTTCAGAGACAACTGTGCCCTACATCCACGTGGACCTGCAAACACGATTTCACTAGTTCAGATTTACAGTGTACATTAATAAGACTTATTAAAATAATTAAGACTCCCTCTTTAATTATTTATGCCGTTCTTGTACACAACTCGAACTCCGTGTCTCTTCTAACAGCAGCTCCACACCGCCTGCCTAGAACTCCTTTCAGGCATGAACTCCCTTCAGTGACGCGGTTGATCTCCCTTGAGATCTATACAGCAGATTTGTATATGTTGACACATGCAACGGTGGCACAGTTCTGTCCAGCAGAACGTTTTAGCAATTCTTCAAAACTATGGAGTAATTCTTCTCCCAAAAAGTGTCACGGTCTTTGTGAGGAGAGGAGACTTATATAGACGTGAAGTCGGCCTCCAAAGACCTACCTTGTTCCCAAAGGATTCGAATAACTAGGAAACAAAATCCTAATCAATATTTAATTCTAATCTAGATAACCATAAAAGATTCCTAACTAGAGTAGAGTACAAGGAAATAAATTTAGGTCCTAAATTATTCCAAAGAAAGGACTCTAAATTTCCAAAATAAACATGGGAACAATTCTCTACCAATCTTTACTTCCCAATTGTGGCGAATTTTGTTTATCTGTGAAAATCTGGCGCCAACATATTGGATTCTTATATGGACAAATTACAATGAACATTAATTTACTTGTTATGGATATAATTATAAATTAGACATAATTGATCGATAATATTATATATTCATCTTTTGTTTAATTATAGAATCCAGGTATCACTTGGCACTAACTAGCTAGTGTGCTGTATTCAAGGATTTGTATATACTTCCATTACAAAGTGTGCTAGCTGCTGCTGCTATCACTAACTTAATTAATACACTAATTAATCAAGTTTATATATATATATGCAAATCAATTAATTAAAATAAAATAGTTGGACCACTTAGCTTAAATATTAATGATTATTAATAATTAAGATCTCAACAGAAAAACACTGAGCTCTTGGGCGGAGCTTCCCGCAGGATTAATCATATGAAACGACTCTGAATCTGCCGATCCAATTACCCTTTCGAAGCTTGCTCTCAAGTACATGAGTTCGCCGCCGCCGTCCTCCGCCCTGGGCAATACACCAGCCCCCGCAGAAATCGACTGCATGAGCTTCAGCACCGCCGCGTGGGCGGGGTTCATCTGGCGCCTGACGGCGAAGCCAACCTTCCTGCCGTTGCAGTACATGCACCACACGGGGACGTCGTAGAGGGGGGCGGCGGAGCTGCGGCGGAGGGGGTCGGGGCAGTAGTCGAGGGCTATTCTGAGGAGGCCGTGGTGCATCTGTCTAGCGAGATAGGAGGTTGGGACGGAGAATTCAAGGAGGAGGAGAGGTGGGGATACCCTGGTGCCGTCTTGGATGCAGAAGGTGACCCTGCCGTTGCGGTGGCCGAAGATGGTTCCGGTGACGACGGTGGAGAAGGTGTCATCATATAAATATTCATGAGAGAAGGCGCAGCAAGCAGGGAACATGCAGTCGACGAGAGTGCGGAAGGTTCGGCGGAATCTGACGTCACGGCTTACGCCGACGCTGACGCCGCAATCGAGTGAAGTAGGAGTGTCGATGATATTGTGGAATGGACCCCTTTGCCATCTCCCTAAGTCTATCATCCTCCTCATCTATCTATATATATATGCAACCTCTGATCTGTACGCAGAGAGAGAGAGAGAGAGAGAGAGAGAGAGAGAGAGAGAGAGAGAGAGAGAGAGAGAGAGAGAGAGAGAGAGAGAGAGAGAGAGAGAGAGAGAGAGAGAGAGAGAGAGAGAGAGAGAGAGAGAGAGATCAGATAGGAATATAAATAATGAAGATGGAGAGTATATATAGAGTAGTACGTATTATATATGTAGGTGTATAAATAACAAGGCATATGTAGTTAATTGATTGGTACACATATGTATGCATATATATATGACCTTTATAACTTTAAAAACATGCATGCATGTGCAAAAAGTAGTAGTACGTAGGGTCAGCTTGCATATCATTTTCATCAACTCTGATCCACACGGTGGTTCTATATATATATATATATATATATAATCCTGAAAATATATACTATTAATTAATTAATAATATTTGATTTATTTAATTGTAATTATTCATTAATGTTTTTTTTCTCTGTGTTTTAGTCATGTTTTCAGAAAAAAACAAATGTTATAAATGACAATTGACAGAGTTATGTTGTTCAGTGAATATATGTGTGTGTGTATTGAGAAGAAGCATATTGAAATGAGAGCATATTTCTTTTGTTTTGTTCCCAACAGTTTGGTTTGGTCTGGTCTGGTCTGGTCATTGGTGCGTGCGTGCGTGCGTGCATTTTTGCTAATCATTCTGACACCTTTTTCCACACAAAAATTGGTCCCAATTCCCCCAATTCACAATATATATATATTATTTTATTTACTCATAACATTTTCGTCATACTCAAACTTATTTCTTAAGTTTATTTCTTCTTATCTAATATATTTGGTCTAATCATATAACATTCATCACCACTTTCAAAAGCCTATTTTCCCTCCCTAAACCGCTTTTCTTTGCATTCACCCACCGCAATTTTTTTTTTTCTTCTATTTTTCCATAACTAAATATTTTTTAATTCCATCATTAATCAATATGTTGCCATCTCACTATTTTCTAGGGTTTGGAATTTAGTGAATAAACCAATAAAGTTGTGTCAAAGGTTACGAATCAAGCTCAAATAAATTATTAGTGATCGAGCATGATTCTAATATCGAATAATTTGGTTTGATTTCTGATGGCATATGAATCTCAGACCATATAATCTATCATGTCAAATAGTATGCCATCCTATATAAGATCTCTTCAAATAAATTAATTCGGATTTTCTACAATATATACATTGGCCCTTAAAATGTAAATGTTAAAAACATCATTACTAGGTATATATTACAATAATCTATATTAATAATTATATAAATATTAAATGACATATCATTTTACACTTTATTATAAATATTTACAATATCTCACAAGCATTACCAGTCCACAATTCGGATTGGTGGTAGGGTACGGCATGAAATTTAGGGAGAAAGTCTCTCTCTTTTTTTTTCTTCAATATAAAAAGGAACCAAAAACCTTTTCTTTAATAAAAAATATTTTGTTGGGGTAAAATTATTATTAATTAGTTGTAAAAGATTGACTTTTTGCGTTCTCTTAGGCTTTATTACATGCATGAGATTCTTAATAATTCTATCTTTGATTCATTCATATATATATAATTAGAAAGAAGAAAAAAAACCAATTATTGTTAGTTTAGTGTGATTTGTAAAGAATCTAAAGATATTGTTTTCCTTTGACTGAATTTCCTCCGGCCTGCAGGGGTGAGTGGTCTTTCTTTTAACGAATATGTGATAAATGTCGTTTTAGTTTTCTTAATACTATAGTAGTGACCTTCAAACGTGAGTTTGACCATGTTTTTTGGGCTGAATTTAGCAAAACTGATCAAAACACGGAATTTATAGTTTTTTGAGTTAGCTTTATAATACAACTTGAATCACAAAGATTGGATGTTATATGAGAAAGATATGAAAGAATCAATGAACAATGCTCACAACTTTGATGTTTTGAGTTGTCTAAAATTCAAAATATAATTCATTCATGCATGACTTTGCCGTATAACATCAAATATAGTTGATTCAAATTGAGCTAACTCAAAGGACTACAGTTTTTGTGTTTTGAATTTTACTTATACAGATAATTATTTTTTTATTTTGTAAGAGAATTTTATTTATTTTTAATGAGAGTTGGCATTTGATTCGAAGGGGTTGAGTAGAATTAAATAAAAAGAATTATGATAGAAATTACATATTTAGCTGAAGAACTTTAAAGCCTTATGGGATTAATCTGATAAGCTACTATGCGAGTGGGCTTAGCTTGTGGCCCGACTCAATTTTTTAAGCCCGAACAAAATTAACTCATTCATCCTATATCGAATTCGAGTAAATGAAGTACACTACGACACGTACTCAAAACGTAGATTTCGATTTCATAATTTTTTTTCCAATTTCAACATAGAATTATACTTCAACATTTTGATTTTAATATAAAAACACAACTAAAGAGGACTCAATGTTGATTTTAATATGACATTACTTAAATTTAATACAAAGTCAAATCAAATACAAGTTTTTGTTGATATGATAAGACCTTAATAACTAACATTTTTACTAAAAAGACACACATGGGACTCAATTGTTTCAATAAGATATAGTTTTCAATGTTATAAACGAAATTTGAATATTTAAATAAATACACCAATAAATTGATTATTTTGGGGCTATTAGTGTTGTGACACGTGTATGATACCGTTGACTTAGGTTTCTCTTATGCAAGTTGAGAGTCTGCAACCCTGCATAATAGTTAGGGGTGGCAATTTTTCAATTTGGACTGGATCCGATCCGGATTCATGTGGATCGGATTCAAAAGGAACCGAATCCAAAATTAACTTATATAAATAGGTTTAATGTGGATCAGATTAAGACCGATCCGGATTGGATCCATATGGATTCATTGCATCATGAACTCAACTTATGAAGTTGAATATTTCAACTTTTAGAGATGTATATCTCAACCTATGTGGTTTTATACATCAACTTTCACACTTACACATATTGACACAAAGACTCACACATTTATTCGCACACACACACTTACACATATTCACACACACACACACTAACATATATTCGCACACACAGAGACACACACAGACTTAAACATATACACACACTAATACATATGTGCACACACAGACACACACACATATTCACACACACACAACTAACACATATTTGCACACACACGCACACATACTTACACATATTCACACACACACACATACACATTTCACACACGCACTAACATTTGCTATAAAATGTCACTTAGGCATATTCAAATACACACACACATACAGACTAACACATATTCGCGCGCACACACACACTTACACATATTCACACACACACACACACTAACACATATTTTCACACGCAGACACACACACACATACTTACACATAGTCACACACACAGACACTAACACATATTTTCACACACAGACACACACACACACATACTTACACATAGTCACACACACACACACACACACACACGTATTTTCACACACAGACACACACACACACATACTTACACATAGTCACACACACACACACACACAAACACATATTTGCACACACAGATACACACACGCACACATACTTACACATATTCATACACACACATACACTAACACAAATTTGCACACACACACACACACACACACACTAACACATATTCACACACACACACACATTACACACACACACATACACACTAACATTTGTTATAAAATGATTTTGATTATTATTCATAATTAAAATAAAAATAAAATAATGTTTGACTTTTGTTTTGAGAAAATTGTTTTAGTATTTAAATGGGTTTTGATTGGATCTAATATGACCCACTTCATTTTTACTTGAACTTTCAATGGATCTAAAGTTGATCCACATGGATCCAGTTTTTCAAAAAAATCAACTTGGTTCGATCCGGTTTATTCCTACTAGATTTAATCTAAACTGGATCAATGTGGACCGAACCGGATCTGATCGGATCCATAGAACCGGATCCAAATTGCCACCCCTAATAACAGTGGACATTTGACCTTTTAAAAAGTAAAAGAATAAAAAATAAACTCTAATATAGTCTAGGATGAAATGGTCAAATTCCCATCTTCAACAAATACTTTTCATGCATAATATATAGTATGAACATTACCAACGAATATACAAACATTGATTTCCACAAGGTGGTGCAGTTGTTTATAATTTATTATTCAAAATAAATTAATTAAATAAATTCACAGGTAACAACAATAAACGTGTATTGCCTTTCAAATGAATTCCCAATTTAATAATTAATACTAATATGGACGTAAATTTAAATAAATCATGTTAAGTACGTTAACGACGAATGGACATACATCTTGATGAATAATATGGGAACGCATACAAAAATTATCCATTGATTAATGAGCTTTTTAATTACATGCAGAATTTCTTCATCTAACAAAATCTCATTTAAAAAACAATTAAGTAACAAAGAAAGAATAAACATGAATCTTGGTTTAATTAAGTTAAGAGCAGCACAGATCCTTCATATATTGTGTTAAGCTTAAGCCTGAATGATCGAACCGCCAATTTAGCTCGCCTCGAAGAGTACTTTGTTAATTTCCTCACCGAACCGGATCTCGTAATTCCCAACCCGGCCGGTCGGTGAAGGTCGCCGGAGCTTTTAATCGGATTGAACGTACGATTCGATTGCGGATCCTCCTCCGACGATGACGACACGAAAACAGGGGAGATCCGATTTTTGCTCTTCCTGCGGCGATCGGAGCCGTTGATCTGCTGGAAGGCGAGGCTGGCCTTGACGGCCAAGGCGGCCATGTCGGAGGCGGCGAGCCGATACTGAAGCTTGGAGGTAGGGAGGAGAAAGTAGATCTGAGCCGGCTCGAGCTGTTCGTGAAGGTCGAGAGAGGGTATGAAATCGTCGAAATACAATCGGTCGGAATTGCAGAGAAAAACGGAATCCGGTGGGGAGTGAGATTGAAGAACCTGTGCGACGGTGGCAGGGAGAGGGTAGCGGAGCAATTCTCCGGAGGGGGAAACGACATTGCAATTGGCGGAGGAGGGATTCCGAATATCGGTGGATTCAGAATTAGACAAACAGCCACCCATTAATTAATTAATTAATTTCGTTTTAAATTCTCAAATTGGGAAATGAATTTGTATGGAATGTTGAGAAACCGTTACGAAATTAATGTTTAAAAGGAACAAGGTCGCCGCCGGGAAATAGAGAATTAGGGTCTGGTCAAAGAGGAACGATTACAACAACGCTGTGGGTTTTGACTTTTGAGCTTTTTTTGTGGTAAAGGGTGATAACGGTTTGTGACGGGAGACGCAGTTTTAAATAAGCGATTAAGACGGACTTTATTTATTGTATTTTTTTGAATTTAATTTCCTGAGTGGTGGTGACTCAGCTTGGGAGAAAATCACGGCCAATATGACCAACGCGTCGAGTAATATAAATATAATATAATATAATAAATATTCTAGAAGCTGTAACGTAGACCTTCACACTATGCTTATCCAAATGGCTGCACCTATTTGCAATCTTAAAATTTCTAAGCGCAAGACCTTACTTCATGCAAGACCAAAATATTAATAAATTTACTAAGAGCAAGACTGAAAATTACAAATATGACCCCAATATTAATTTTGATATTATTAATTCAAAATATGCCTAATTGCTATTGCAAGACCAAAAAAATAAAAAATAAAAATGCTTCTTCTTCACCAACAAAACCCAACCTCCTCTTCTTCACAAAAAACTCTTTCATAATCTTACTAAAACTTGAAAAGAACGACATTATGGACACACGAAACATTAATATGGATGATTCTTAGGTCGAAGAACACAATGAGATAAGAAATGTTGTACTTTATTTAGCTTTGTGATCGTTTTTTCGTTTTTCGATAATAATTTTGCGTACACAAAAATTCGACGTTTACAGGTCGATATTTAGCAATAAAAACGACATTACAACGTCGATTTTCTCAGTTTCTGAAAAATCGACGCCAGCATGTCGTTTTAATTGATAAAAATCGACACACTGATGTCGAATTTTGAACAAAATATCGACACACAAATGTCGAAAAAAATGCAAATAATCGACAACAACTTATTGTCGAAATTTAGTGAAATTTTTTACACCAATGTGTCGAAATTTTACAAAAATATCTACAAGTACAGGTCGTTATTTTTAAAACCACAATTCCTTCAACAATGGTGGTGGAATCTAACCCTAAAATCATACCCTATGTTCTAAATGAACTTGTGGCGACTGTCGACTGCAACAGCGACGACGGTGGTGGTCGACTTCATCGGCGACGGCGCGCCGGCGAATCTGCAAATGATTCTCTGGTATAAAATTTTATTTGGTCTTACCCTAAGTAAATTTTGGATTGCATATAGTCGCTGCGTATCCAAATTACTGAATGTGCATTTGGCTGATCTTATCGAACAGTACACCAACAATCTAATACTGTAATATTTGTACTTTTTTTAGTATATGATATGATTATAATAAGTTGATAAATATATAGTAAAGGTCCTCTCTAGCATTAAATTAAGCTCAGGATAAGAACAACCGTTTAATTAGAGCCCCAAGTAGTACAAAATTTTGTAAAATTTTAAAATTAGTAATTTAGTATTATTTAATAAAATTATTATTGATGTGAATGTGACATAGGCCAAATAAAACATCATATTAAGTTGTAACAAATATATATTATTAATGCGCAATTGGATCCACAAATAAATTAAGAGGTCAAAATTAGGGTCCAACCCAACTTTCTCAATCCATGTTATGTATTCCATACGAAGGAAATGCAATAAATCAAACATCAATTGTTCACAAAACAATCATTCTTATGTATGTGTATTATTAGAGAATCTCCTGCAGCTATTTTAAAATTTACCGCTTCTTTGCAAATTATAAAGAGTTTTTACGGCCCGGTGGTGATTTTTTAATAATTTGATAAATCAAACTTTAACACATCAAATTAATGTATATTAATAAAATATATTAGTATGGTCTATGGTGGGGAACCATATATAGGAATTACTGAGCTCGACTACTAGTCAGACAATAATATTAAAGAGATGGTTAAAATAAAAACCATTGAGTTGTGAATATTACTTACTTGCCTATCAAGTCAAACTCAAAATTAATTAAACATAAATTTGGGTGGCAGTCAGTACAAAAATTGCTGAAAAACATTTAATTCATCAATATATATATATATATATATATATATATATATATATATGTGTGTGTGTGGGGATAAAAATATGAATATAGGAAAGTTGAGCTGATTCATCACGGCTCTTCCATCCATCCACTTGTTTTACAATTGGTATAGAGCAAGAGACTCAAATTAAATGAGCCAGAGTTCGAACCTTATTACAAATCACTTATGCCTAATTGGTGTGCAATCTTGTACAAAAGACAAATTCCTTACCCACGTGGCTATATTTATTGGCCCGATAAGTATTTGATGGTGCAATTTAAATTAAGGTGACTCAACGGCTGTTAGGGTAGCGGATTCAAATCTGATGTCCACAGGAAACCAACATCCATTGAAGTTGAAATCCCCACATTACGGCTGCTATGATTCGATCATAATCCGGTTAATTTGTAACCTATTATTATATGAAATTATAGATATATATTATCGAAAATTCACTTTAATTGTGTGTGTGTGTGTGTGTATAGATGATTGTGGTTGCATCTGTAATGGGGAGACTGACCAAGACTAACATGCATGTATGTCTCTCCTAAAATTAAATTCCATAAAAATAGAGAAATAATATGTATAACAACTAATTAATTAATGCCTAACAAATATTGAACTAGCCAACAAAAATGCATACATCAAAGATAAAAAGCAAAGGGATAAAGAATAAAGATATAATGGTGGTGCACAATTAAGTGATCAAACATCTGCAGATAATAAATAATAAACAAATATGTAAATAAACAAAAAACAAGTGTCGATTATACAAGTAGGTGTCGATGGTGGGGGTGTTACGTGTCCTCTAAGCTTTTGTTGACCATGATTTTACACCACCCATCAACAAACAAACACTATTTATTTATTTATTTATATATTATTATAAATTAATAAATAAAGTGTTGAAAAATCAACGTTGTTATTCGTCGTAATCCTCGTCAACTTCAGTGTTAAGAGTTAGTCCACCTTAACTTACAACCACATACACAAACAAACACACACTTCTCAATTATTAATAACACAATACCAAATGTACAACCAAAACTCAGATTGGCCTACAATTTCACTCTTCCACTTCTTTGTAATTATGACATTGTTTTTGCTCATTAATATTAATCACATATTAATATTAATAATGACAGATTAATAAAACAAGGAGAAACAGGAAAATAAAGAGTCACAATGAATTAATAGTCAAATAAACATACTTTTAACGACCCAATACTATTACTATTAATTAAGGAGTAGCAAAGAAAAACTATAAAAAAAAGTGATTAATATGTATATATATATATATATATATGTACACACTTATCTTTAATAACCCAAGTATTACTTGATAACAAAGTTTGGAGTGTATTATATTATATTGTATGCACACAAAGAAAGTAACCCTACTATATATTCAAACGTATATATATTTTCACCTATTTTCTACATATATTCCATTTTCACAATAACCACCACTACTAACTTATAAACCATTAGAAAGAAAACCCTTAGCTTCTTGTATCAAACAACCTGCCCAAATATTTACAGTCTTCCTTTTGTTTTCGTAATCTCAGAACGGAGCTCGGTGTGGGACCCCTTTCCTCCGACTTGAGTTGCTATGATTGAACTGCGGAGGAGTTTTTGGTGATATAACATTACTATTATTATTACCCAACTCGTCCCCCGAACTAGTGGAACAAGACAACCTCTCAAATGTGTCTGAAAATCGGTTGAATATGTTATTGGGACGGTGGATCTTCGTAGGGGTCGATGACTCATCGGAATCCCAATCAGCAAGAAACATTTCCCTGTTATGCTTGTTGCTATTCGGCTTCAACCAAAATGAGAGCTCACTATCTCCTCTCTTCATCCCATTCATCTGTACGTTCTCCAAAACAAACACGGGATCAAATTCAGACAAGCAATAAAAAGAAAACAATAGTGACTCTACTCGATTCTTGTCCAAAACTGTGGGTCAAGAAAGTTGTAGAATGATTCATTGACAAAAACAACAATAGAGATCATAGAGGAACAAAGTCACAAAAGTAGCACATAAGACTAATAACGATACACAATAGAATTCAACGAAAACGGAACAAGAATGAAGAATGAAGAATGAAATACCTTGCAGCCTAAAGAACAGAATCTGAAATTATCGGGGAGGCCACGTGAGCAGATTTCGCAAGTGAAGGTGACACCCTTGCCAGGCCTAGGTTGAGGCCTCTCGTTAAGGAACACGATTTTGGCACTATTTATAACATATGTCTGTATGCAAGATATGTCTATAAACCTCTGAATTTCATTCACCCTCACCACATTATGATACGAAGATCGCCTTATCTGTTCTTATGCACAATCAATCATTCGATTAATTAATTTCCCTCAATCGAAAACTAAATAAAGGAAATAAAATAAAGAATGAATAAGTAGGAAGTAGACCTGAAGAACACGATGGTGGTTGTGATGGAACAAACAGTAAGAGCAGAAGGCGTTACCCATGCAATCCAAACAGAACAAATTGGATTCATTTTTATTGGAATCAAAATGGAGGGAACAAGGTACAAAGTAATCTGCTTTAAGCATTGGTTTTAACCATGGCGGCCCCATTCCCTCATTTCCCATTTCAACTATTGGGCTCACCTGCATTTCAATTTCAATTATCCCCTCTCTAATCAATATCAATCCCTAAATTGATTATTATTATTATTATTTTGAAAAAAGGGTTTTGTAGTACTCTGTTTTTATTATAAACAGAGTGGGTGAGTGAGTGAAATGAAAATTCAAAAAAAATACCATGATTTTCTTGACCCTTGAAGCAGCCGTCGGAGCTTTTCTTTTCTTGTTTTTCCGGCACAAGAATCTGATGATGATGAACACAAGAAACATACATTTATTAGTATACTGTCTGCCTTCAACAAAAATAAAAGTAATGAATCTGAGAATGAATTAAACGAAACCCTAGTTAGGAACCTGATGAAAAAACGGAACACCAAAAGAGCGTGTTTTGTGTGTGTATATATGTATGGAGGGAGATGACGGGCGAAGGTGGGGGTTGACGGCTGTGCCTCTGTGTGTGTTTTAACTTATAAGACGGTGAGTGAAGAGAGAGAGAGAGGAGGGCTACAAGAAAAGAAAATAAAATTATAAGGCGGTCGAATTTTTTGAGCTATTTATTTTTTTATTTATTATTTTTATATTCAAAGATATTGTTTTATTTATTTTTATTATTGACTCATACTAAATGGAAATAAATAATTATATTATTTTGTAGGGAAGGAAACGTGCCAAAGGGGATTTTAACTACACGGCCAATATATATTCCACGCACCTATACCAATTGTTGTGAGTGCCTGCATTTTATTTTATTTTATTTTATTTTATTTAAACACACTTCTAGATTCTGTTTTTTTTTTTTTTTTTTTTTTTTATTATTATAAGCCTATATCAATAATTCATAAGTAGATAAATAAATAAAAATAGAGAATTTCACTATTAAAAAAAAGCAAGAAATACAAAGTGGATAATACAACCGAAGGTTTAAGACCAACAAAACACAATGATAGTAATCCCAAAATATTAATTAATGCCTATATATAGCATAAAATCTTCTTGGATGTTGTGTCTTTATTAAAACAAACTTCAATTTTCCAATCCCTACATACATACAGAAAATACTCTAACGAAATCTTATATATAAAAGCAATAATCCCTACATACATTACAGAAAATACTCTAACGAAATTTTATAACTATTTTGTAATTTTTAAATAATTTTATGTGTAATTTTTCGGTTGGCTATTATCTCCTATTTTGTACTTTATTTATTTAGTATTATATTATTATTGTCATTGATGATGCTAAATATTAGATCACCTTAGAGAGTTGAAGTAGAATGACATGCAAGAGCAAAGTGGATCATTGGCTTCCGAGCTTGATGACCTTCAGATACCTGCGATCATAAAACACGTAACTTAAGCTGGGGTTGATCCGGCAGAAACCCCTCCGGCGCTCAAATCAGACGTGCGGATAGAAGAAATAGTTCAGAGAACACATGTTGTAAACTGCTTAGGTAATAGGACGTACCTTAATGAATGAGTTAAAACTTTTATTTAGATTGTCGGGCACAAACCTTACTTTGAAGGTGATTGGACTTAGTGACAGTGGTCTTCAATATTGGGTTTATGACCCAGTAAATAAAACAATTGTAGGCCCATTGTATTGACCCAACTTGATATATCAATCATGTATTAAATAGAACTAGTAATACACCCGTGCGATGCACGGGGTATTCATCGTAAAACAAATATTGAATAATAAAAAAGGTTCTCCAAATAGTGATATTAATTGTTAATAAGTAAAAGAAAGAAGTAGAACATATTCAAAAATAAAAATAATTTGTATGGTGTAAGTTCAAAATAAGCCGAAATAAGTGAAAAAAACTAAACATCGAAGGTTTTAATTTCCCCATACAAAAGAACGAATATATATTTGGTCCCAAACTTGTACATCCATAATGACATGAACGTTGAAAACTTGAATTGTTTGATACCAACCGCCCTAAACGCATGTAACAAATCCAATACAATGCAACTGACCTGCATATGTTGTAAAATGGTCACACGAAAATGTAAATTGTTACCAAAACAATACCAATATAACTGTTTAATTGCATAAAATCATTGTAAAAAGATTACCTTCATGAAATATAGCGAGCGGAGTCCATAGCAAGTTCCTAGTACAATTAAAATAAACCTACGAATGAGGAATAACAAAACATAAAAATAATAGATAATAAAGGTCGTCAATAAAAATTGTAATTTTTTGTATAAATAATTATCTTCATATACGCTGAAAAACTTCCTTGTATACAACAGTATTTGTAACGTTGGTCGTATCACCAGATTCCGAGTTAATCAAAATCTTTATGCCACTTTGACTCTTAACCCTCGAGAGTGCGACATAGAGCTGTCCGTGACTGAAAACAGGTATCGGCAAGTACAGGCCCACGTGAGAAAGAGTTTGTCCTTGACTTTTATTGATTGTCATTGCGAATGATACCATCAGCGGAAACTGACGTCGTTGGAATTTAATAGGCAATGCAGAGTTGGACGGTACCAAAGTCATTCTAGGAATGAACACCATATCACCAACATGTTTACCGGACAGGATCCTGCAGTTGAGAACGTGTTTTCCCATATTAATAATCTGAAGCCTTGTTCCATTGCACAATCCTCTGGCCTGATCGATATTTCTGATTAGCATAACGGGAACACCTCCTTTCAATGTCAACTTAAGCGGTGGAATTCCGGAACATGATATGGTGTTGAGAAACTCCGGTGAGTATATTTCTGCGTTGACATCCGACAACAACTCCTCCTTGCACATACTATCTGAGCTGAAATAGACCTTCTCCTTTCCAGTTATGATCGACAAAAAATGATCGTTCACAAAACCAACACTTTCGTTAGTGGGTGCAAGGATTGCTCTGCCTTCGAAATACTCGGGAGTGAAAAGGTTGGTCACCAGATCGGGATAGACAAACTCTATAAGATCCAAAAAGGGATCTGCAGGATTCCAAAGCATGTCATCGGGAATTTCAATTGTGGCATCACCGTCATTTATCTCGCCAGCATCGCCATTGCCGATTCTCAATATCCAGTCCGCAAATTCTCTTATTTCATCTGCATTAGCGGAAGAGGAGGACGACTCAAGTCTCATGTTCTTGTTTAACTTCGTAACCTTGCATTGTCTCCACAACGGTGATGAATTGATTGTAGCATAAACAATGTCTTGTCTCGACGCTTTCAACACAACTGGCAAAATTTGCCGAAAGTCTCCTCCAAGCACTACAACCTTGCCTCCGAATGGCATATCTGAATCAAGAATAGATTTCATTATTTTGTCGAGTGCTTCGAAACAGTACATGTGCCTCGTCCCATATGATTAGCTTTGCTCTAGACAACAATTCTGCCTGTGGGCTCTGTTGTTTGATGCTGCATGTGGAGCTCTCATGTACAATTATTGGCAGTCCAAATCTGGAATGAGCAGTTCTGCCACATGGAAGTAGAAGCGAAACAATACCACTTGAAGCAACATTTATAACTATTTCTCCTTTTGAACGGATAGCAGTCGATAGAGTTTTCCATATGAAAGTCTTTCCCGTTTCTCCATGCCCATATATAAAAACGAATTAATTCATATATAAAAACGAATTGCATAAAATTTGGGGATATGTATCAACTAATAAAAATTTATAGCGATGAAACATAAGTAGTGCCAAAAGTTGAAAAATACGTACTAAAAAAGTTTTACTTGATGTTTTAATATTTTATTTAAATTAAGCTTGAAAGGGGATCTAATTTTATAAAATATCGGATCCTACAACTATAAATCCCATTTCAATAAAAAAAACATTAAAATTTAAAAGAAACGTGAGGAATATTAATGATATGTATTTGGATCGAGTGCGTATAGAGGAAAAAAAATTGGAACAAAAGAAGGTGGATGATCGAGTGTTGAAAATTACATATAATTATTAACACTGAAAGACAATTACATATGATAATATGAAGAAGATCATCATATGAAGTAGTTGGATCAAGTGCTGCAAATTATATATAAATATTAAAACAGAAACATAATTGGATATGATAATATGAAGTACGTAGTTGGATCGAATGTTGAAAATCACATTGTTTTAGGAGATTATATAGCATGAATTATTACGTAATTTTGAAAATATTTTAAAATTTCAAAATTTGAATTATAAAATGAGTGACAATCTAAAATATTGAAATCATTGATTATATAATGAAATGATTTGATTTGATTTGAATTGATTTGGAAATAGTTAATCAAGGCAGTTAGTAAATATGTATTAAGTTAATTTGGAAATAATTAATTTTGATTGACAACTAATTGAGCCACCTAATCCGAGAAAAGTTAAGCCACAATAAAAGATATAATTTGTCTTATTTTATGATGCATATAATATGGGAGAAAATATAGTTATGAAAAAATGTAAAAATTGTAATTATTTGATATACACATAATCAAGAAAAAAAATAAAAAATAAAGTTGATTTGAATGAATCATATCTTAAAATTGAGATAATTGAATATATATGAATGAATCATATATATATATATATATATATATATATATATATATATATATATATATATATATATATATATATATATATATATATATATATATATATATATATATATATATATGTTTTTTTTAAGAGAAAGTAATACTCATATGGAAATTTTATCTATCGCAAAAAAATAATATTATATATTTTTCAGAAAAAAAAGAAAGAATAATTTTTATTGTACATTATTCTGTTTTATTAATATATGATTATATTTTATGAAATGAAATAATTAAATAATAAAAATATTTATATGTTGTATTTTAAACAAATATAATTTATTGAATGCATATCTCGATATTCTATAATTACGAAAATTAAAAAAATATATATATTTAATTATTAAAATAAGTCGATTATTACAATGAAAAAAAAATCCTAAAATTTATTTGAATGTTCATAAAAAAAGGACGTTAAAACGAATATATTTGAATATTCTTAATGTTAATGTAGTAATTTATTCAAAAAAATTAAGATCGGAACATAAAATAGAAAATTATAATGAATGTAAAATATGTAAACTATAAGAAAATAAAATAAAACTCCAAAATTGCACTAATGAAGTAAAAGTACAGAAATTTGTTGTCTTTATTATTTACAAAAAAGATAAGACATTCAAAAGACGATACATGTCAATTATGGTGACACTTGTACATACAACAATATTGTCCAATCCTCTTTTTAAAATTAAAGAAAAATAAAAAATCTTTCATTTCCACGTTTCCACATGCAATACATGATTCAGTTTCAAGTTCTTTCATTTCTGTTTGACAAAACAATAATCGATTTTTGGATAATGATAAATATATAAGTCAATTAAATTAAAAAACTAAATACAAACTTTTACATAAAAAATAAATAAATTAAATTACAAAAATTATATGCAAACCGTAATTATGTAGTACATAGGACATAAGTTGGATTCGTAAACAACAACTGCAAGAAATACATAAAGAAAAAGAATTAGCATAGTTCTTCAGTTAAATAAAAATATTAAACATATTTAAACCATCTAAATTAAATTATAATACGATAAATGCATGAAATCAATTGGAAAAAAAATTACAAAAAAAAAATCAAAAAGAGAAAACGAAAAACGAAAAACAAAAACAACTCGAATGGAATGGGTGAAGAAGAATAGTGTAGGGTGAAATAAATAAATGGGGGTTTATATAGTTTTGATAAGTATATAGTAATTAGGAAATTTTTTTAATTCAAATTTCAAATGACATGATTATAGGTGGAAAAAGAAAAAAAGAAAAGGTAAGAAATCAAATCAATTCAATTCGGATGATTTGATTTCTATTGATTAGGAATTAATTTTAAAATATTAAACAATATTTATGGTTATTGAATATTTTCATTAAATTAACTATATCAATTAAATACAATCATCTTAAATAGGTAAGAAATCAAATTTCATATCATAAAATGTATATTTTGATTTTAGAAAATTTTAAAATAAATAAAACATACACGGTTTTTTTTTTCTTCTGTATTTCAATAATAAAATTATAAATTTCATAATATATTATTAATTTGTTAATTTGAAATCGAATTTTAATGCATTATTAAATAATATCAATATACTATTTTTTGATATTTGTTTTTTGTTGAATGGATATTCGAATATTCCAGAATATTGAAAAAAAAAGAAACAACTGTATCCCTTTATTTTAATATTTGAATATTAAAAAAAATGCTTTTTTTTTTTCTGAAAATTATTTGAATATTCGTAAAAAAATTGAGTGTACTGAATTTTTTTAAAAAGACTACCAATAAATATATTTTGAAATACTGGAAATGTAAATAAGATTTTTTTTATTTCGAATTTATAAAATATTAATTTTGAAAATAATATATATACACGTGGTAATTGTTTAAATGAGTGTATAAATGTTAAATAGGAAATAACGTAAATACATACCAAAATAAAATTGACAACTCACCAATTGAAGAATCCACCTCATCAATTGAACTCCAACTAAGTAATTTTAATAAATGACATCATCATTTGCCACATGTCAATCATTGAGGGCATAGATCCTCTTTTTATATTATATATATAGATTTTATATCAATTGCACAAAGATATCCGGTAGTACATCGTACAAAAGAAAAATAAGAGTATATAAGATGATGAGAATTAAATAGGTTAAATAAATAAGGGATTATATTATTATTATTATTATTATTATTATTATTATTATTATTATTATTATTATTATTATTATTATTATTATTATTATTATTATTATTATTATTATTATTATTATTATTATTATTATTATTATTATTATTATTATTATTATTATTATTATTATTATTATTATTATTATTATTATTATTATTATTATTATTATTATTATTATTATTATTATTATTATTATTATTATTATTATTATTATTATTATTATTATTATTATTATTATTATTATTATTATTATTATTATTTATTACTAGCATTTTTCCCCGTGCGATGCACGGAATATTATTTTAAAAGTGAAAAAAATAATCAATTTAATACATGATAAGAAAATATAATACACTAACATAGTATAATAATGTAGTATTATTCATATTTTATATAACATTAGTTTTTTTAAATCTTACATATTAAAATTTATAATCCAAATATATAGATTAAAACTTAACAAATCGTATTTCTATCTTTATCTCTTAAGATTTGAGATATATTGATGAAAAATAAGAGATTGATAATTGTTGAAAATTATAGTTAGAAAATTAGTAGAGAATAAATATTAAAAATAAATAATTACAGAAGTATCATTAGAGTAGGATTCTCACGATTTAGTTTAAATTTTGATAATTATTAAAAATTATAGTTAGAAATTAGTAGAGAAAAATATGAAAAATAAATAATTACAGAAATACATTAGAATTTTTTAGGGTTGCGTTTCTTTCTTTTATATATAAGATATAGATGGGGAGTCGGCCGTGATGGTGGTAAGCTCGTGCGTATGAAAGGAGTAGATGCCAGCCGTTGATTACGAATATGTTGGAGACTCTGGATTCTTCATCATCCTCTCTTCACTAACAAATAATAAAATCTTATATCATAAATGGATAATATATTAAATCCACAATAAATATATACCGAGCGGTTCTTTTTATTTTTATTTTAGTTTTCGTGTCTTTTAACATTTAAACCACAAAATATGGGGTTGTGTTTTCCCCATTTTTATTTTAAGTATTTAGGACTGTCCTTTTCAAGTGTTGGACTAACTTAATATTGTAGGGCTGGGCAAAAATTATCAAATACCGATTACCACGGTATACCTACCACAAATTACCGAATAAATACCGAACTATCGGTTACCACTGCATTTGGTACGGTATCGGTACCGTACCATTGTCTTACGGTACGGTAGCGGTATTGCATCTTCAATACCATGGTAATACCGTATCGTACCGCAACTTATTTTAAAAATTAGTTAACATATTTTTCCTTTTATATTGTTAAATAAAAAAAATATAGTTAACACATATTATTAAAAAAAAAAAACAAGAATAAAGATATGATATATCCTATATATATTATATATACATAATTATAATTTTTTTTATTATTTTCATATATTTATGCAAACTCAATATTTGGTTCTCGTTGAAGTTGTTTATGCCACGTACTTTCAAAGTCCATCTAATCTCTTATTGTGGAATACTTTTTGCCATAATTTTCTTCTCCCTTTCTTTCCCCCCTAAGTTCCCAGCCTTTTGTTTCATTTGCATTATTGAAACATAGTTTTTTTTTTTATTTCTTTTTAAATAAACCATGAAACTTTTTTGCTCATTAGTTTCTACGATTTTTCTATAGATATCTTAGTAATCATTAGTTAATTGAAATGCTATTACGGTTGTATAATGTACATTCATGTAAATTGCTTGATTACCATACTCATTTGCTTAATTTGTTGTATTTATGCATTTATTTAGTATTCATCTTAAATATGGTATCATCCGAGTTAATCAACAAAATGATGTACGGTAGATTACCACGTACTGATCATACCGTACCGAAACTAACGGTATACCGAATAACGGTATACCGCAATTGTTGGTACGGTAATGGTATAGAATTTTTCAATACCGAAAGATACGGTAGGTACACGGTATTGAACAAAATGTTCGGTAACCGTACCGAAACCACCCCTATAATATTGTGTGAAAATTAAATTGGACCACGTAAGCTATTCAAATATGTATGTATGGTTATTACTTTTTTCAGAAAAATACACAATTTGACTAAAGTATCCCCCCCTCCAATTAATTAATTATTTATGTTATTTTTTATAATCAGTGTTTGAAATAATGTATGAATAGTAAGGGCAAATTGAAAATTTCTAAACATGATAAACAATTTCGATTATTTTTTTTCTTCTCAAAAGTCCTAATTAATTTCTTATTTTGATTCGAATTGAATTTCATATATTGGGACGAGGTCCAACACCATTCACGACATTTTCTTTTATTGTCTATGGGCCGAGTAATGTTTTTGGGCCACCTTTAAATTATATCATAACATAACTTGCACCCAAAATATATGTCAACTTTGATTCTCTTTTTAAAAGATAAAAAATCTATAAAAAATCAAATTTTTAAAAAGTTTGCAATACATGAGACACATTGAAAGGAATACCTAGTTAATTAAATGAGCAGTCGCGATCAGTACCATCTGTTAGACACATCAATCTCACCTAATTAAAATTGAATATACATTAAGATAAAATATATAACTATCACAGTATAAAAATAAAAATGGTTAATATAGTTACCAAATTTAGTAACTTGATTCGTTGAATACTGTAGTGCGACAACGTTAACATATGGTCCATTGACATGTTCTCAACACATTTGCTTTTCATATCACTATTTGATATGTGACATATCAAGCAGTTAGCAAATTAATTAAAATACACAACTTGGTAAACATGTTATTATTGTATAATGATTAATGACTAATACATGATAAGCCTGTTGGTACATACATGTATGCCTAAGGTTTTCCAGCTGGACGCCATAATTTGCTTCGTATCACCATCTTCATTAAAGATACGCAGTGAACCGATACAAATCATCGAACCAATAATATCTAATCAAAATAATTATAAATTTAATTGTTTTCATTATACAAAATACTAATTAATATGAGATAGAGAGTTTACTAAAAGTTATTATCTATAAGAAATTGATTGACCATTGACACATACATCTCATGAGTTTATAACAGGAACAAAGTTAAAACACATTGATTGGTATATAACTTGTAGTAAATTCCTTTCCATTTACAAACATACGTGTTGATTTTTGGTCTAAATGTGTTTTGGGCCAGAAAGCCCAATTGCTCTCCTATTTTATACACCACCATTTGAGTTAGGCCCAAGAATGAGTAAGTGAGCCCAAGTCCATGGCTGAGCTAAATCCATCCGTTGGATTTCTGGCTGAATCTGGACCGTTCATTCTCTCAGTTAAATACTCTCTTCTCTCTCATCTTTTCTCTCGTTCTGAAACCCTAGCCTTTACCCCTTCTTCTCCGCCGCTCCTGCTTTTGTCTTCTTCCTCCCTTATACTGCCTTGACTCTGTTAATGGCTGGAGGTCAAAGAGCACGGTACATAGCTGACTTTCACCCTCCAGTACAGCCTTCACCGGCTCTATTTGACTTCAGTCTCTATAAATACTGGCATGGAGGTTGGAAGAGAATAAGACACAGATAAAACCCTATACTTGACCTAAATCTCTCAGTTTTCTATTTGTGAGTTCTGAAATTGGGGTTTTGGTGAGTGGGTAAGCTTGAGTGTTTGATCTGTTCTTTCCTTCGTGTTATTCTAGGTAAAACTAGGGTTTGTGTATTGAGAGAGAAAGAAGATCTGTTATTCTTGAAGTACTCTGTTGGTGTATAGTGAAAGTGTGAATCTCTGGTATGAAAAATTGGAAGACTGGACTGATATTCTTTATCTATTTATCTTTCAATTTTATTCACCTTTATTTCTATCTTTCTGTTGTACTTGAGTATATATTCTTGACGCAGAACGGAAGCACGGTAAAGAATTAATTTCTACGAATTAATCCTATAGAACACGATAACTCTGGAATCCACCAGATAATTGAGAGAAAACTCAGAAATTTTTATTAATAATGAAAGATGCTGAAAAATAAACCCTAGAGCAACTATTTATACTAAAAAAAACGAAAAACCTAATCAAACTAGGAAAACGAGAACATTACCAGAAAAAAAGGAAAAACCTAATCAAATTAGGAAAACGAGAAAATTACCAAAAAAAGGCAAAAAAAAAAACGAAATAACTCCTAAACCTAATAGAATACCGAAAGTTGGAAACAACCCAACTTGCGGAATTCAAATCCTAATCAAACTAGAATTCCGACTCCACCACCTCTGCATCAATCCCTTCTTCTTCGAAAGAGCTCCACCTCGAGCTTGTATCGGGATAAAGTGGGGTATTCTCCTGATACTCGTATAAGTCCGAAACGTTGAAAGTTTTCGAAATACCCATGTGAGCCGGGAGGTCGATTACGTAAGCATTGTCATTAATTTTCTGAAGGACTTTGAACGGTCCATACTTCTTTGGCTTGAGCTTGCTATACGTTCCCACCGGGAATCGCTCCTTTTGAAGGAATACCATGACATCGTCCCCCGCATGAAAAGTCTTCAGCCTGCGATGCTCGTCCGCGGTAGCTTTATACTTGGCATTCTTTTGCTCGAGCCTCTCCTTAACCTCTGCTTGGACGTCTCGTACTTCATTAGCCAGTCGCTCAGCCGCCACACTTTTTCGGTGCTCTTGAGGGAGGCGTATCAAATCCACTGCATGCTTCGGAGCTGCCCTATAAACCAATGCGAAAGGAGACATTCCAGTGGCGCTATGCACAGCGCTATTGTAGGCAAACTCCGCTTGTGGTAAAGCATGATCCCATTGCCTCGGGCGATCGCCACAAATACATCGTATCAAATTTCCCAAAGTCCAATTAGTCACCTCCGTTTGCCCATCAGTTTGCGGATGTGCTGTGGTGCTTCGCTTGAGGGAGGTGTCAAACATCTTCCAAAGGACAAGCCAAAAATGGCTAAGGAACTTCACGTCTCGATCGGATGTGATTGTCTTCGGTACGCCGTGTAAACGGACTACTTCTCGAAAGAACAGTCTCGCAATGTGAGACGCATCAGAAGTCTTTCGGCACGGAATGAAGTGAGTCATCTTGGAAAACCTATCAACCACCACGAAAACCGAATCAACCCCCCGCTGGGTTCGCGGCAAGCCCAACACAAAATCCATCGATAGATCTTCCCAAATACCACTTGGGACCAAGAGAGGTGTATACAACCCCGTATTTTGAGATTGACCCTTCGAAACTTGGCAAACATAGCACTTTGCAACTATCTTACCAACATCTCGTTTAAGTTGAGGCCAATAAAACCGCTCCTCGACGCTGCTCGTCGTCTTGTCTCGTCCCAAATGACCGCTTAGCCCGCCCGCATGTAGATCCACAATTAACTTTTCGCGAAGAGAAGTCCTCGGAATGCACAGCTGGTTACCTCTAAATATGAATCCTTCACTAATATAATAATCCTCCATTGGCTGTCGCGCAACACACTTAGACCATATTTCTCCAAAATCCTCATCTCCCTCGTACAGCTCCTTCAAACACTCCAATCCAACCACTTCTTCACTAAGAGTGGTAAGTAATGCAGCTCGCCGACTTAGGGCATCTGCGACACGGTTCATGATTCCACTCCGATGCTTGATGACAAACGGAAACTTCTGCAGGAAATTCGTCCACCTCACATGCATGTTGTCGACACTTTTCTGACTATTCAAAAACTTCAAAGCTTGGTGGTCGGTGTATAGTACGAACTCTCGTTGTATCAAATAGTGTTCCCACTGTTTCAAAGCTCGAACTATTGCATAAAATTCTTGATCGTAAGTGCTCCACTTCCTTCGTGTGTCACTCAATTTCTCGCTGAAGAAAGCCACGGGACGCTTTTCTTGGGACAAAACAGCTTCAACGCCTACTCCACTGGCGTCACATTCTACTTCAAACACCTTCTCGAAACTAGGCAAGGCTAGGACAGGTGCATTGCTTAATTCTCCTTGATCACTGCAAAACTCTGATCTGCCTTGTCTCCCCACATAAATTTTCCCTTCTTCATACATTCAGTAATTGGTGCCATTGTTAGAGTAGGTGACCAACAAGCCAACTTGTGGTTGTGGTCTTTCTCTTTTCCTTGTAATAAAACAATCGTTTTTCGTTCGTAATAATAAAATATTTCATTTGGCATTCTATATCTGTTATCCCATGCAAGCAGCATAGATATAGTCCTAACGAGTTACTCTATTACTGTGAGTTGATCTAGTAGAATCGTGAGATAACTCAGCAATGTAATGTAACTGTTAAACCTTGTTCCTAGTCGATGGGTTACGCCAATAATGAGGATACCGGCCTTTCCCTTTTGAGGCTAGCACTTAGTGTATGTGTACTGCGTCTCATCAGTCCTCGGTGTTGTGACATCGGCATACTTGAGTGGGTGCTCATACTAGATGAGTTCACGGAACTCCCTCGCCCTAGAAATCTATAAGTGGTTCTCATTCATCGAGTAATAGGTTTCTAAGATATAGTTGTACACCATTAGTCCTTATTAAGACCCAGACATCACCGTGACTTCACTAGAGGACCGATTGTATCGTGGCCTGTCCCTGAGTCCCACAGCGGACCACTCCAAGGGCCAACGTTCGTGCAATTCGAAATCTAGTGTGAAGTCTGTGCATTGTAGTAGGGGATTCGAGCGCTTGAGTAGTCATGGATGTCCTGTGTGTTCTGACGGTTTATAATCCAAGGAATCTCTGGCCAGAGTTGATAGTGGGGTGATTAGGGAAATGTGTTTCCCTAAGTCGCACACGAACGGATTTATAATACCTAGAACGTTCGCACGGTTATTGAACTTTATAAGAGGTCTCGGTGAACCAATGCCTCTAGTTCAATCGGGACATGTGCTGCGAAGGGATCGTACTGTACGCTAACTATATCATAAGGTTCTTGCAGGCACTTCACTTGTATCTAGGGAATCATGATGCGTAGTTGCTAGACGCCAATCTTGATTCGTTGGGCACCGATTTGATCGGCGATTAAGTAAAACGAGTTTTACTCTAATCGGGACTCTTGGGAGGAGTTCGTATAAGAACAATGTGTTGTTCGAATCACAAAGAGTTGTGAGCCCACGGCTAGCATACACCTGAACCATTGAGGGTCACACTTCTCGTGTAATACGGATCCTTGATAACAATAAGCATAGGTTAAAATGTTAATCTTTGCAAAGTTGGAGGTCAATATGATTGAGTCCAAGATTCGTGATTGTGGATTACGAGTCGGAATAAACGTAGAGAAAAAGAGACATGCGGAATTTAGTGAACTTTCAAAATTGGGAAGTTTCCCGATTTAGCAGGTCCACTGAAGTGGAAGTTTCCAATTTTAGAAATTGGAAATTTCGAAGAGGCACTCGTATCGACGAGGACTTTGAGCTCGTCATAAATATAATTTTGTTATAATTTTGTGAGCGATCGTTTGTTAGAAACGAGGCCGACGAGGGAATGGGCTTAATGCATCAGTGGGTCAAGCCTAATGACTTAAACCCACAAGGGTTGAAAACCCTAGTATAAATAGACCTCAAACAAGAGTTTGAGATCAGATTTTCACACCCCAAAACCCTAGCCGTCCAGCCTCTCGGACGCCGCTGCCCTGCCGCACCGGCGCCGTCCGCCGCCGGAAACCGCCGGTTTTTCCTCACCTTTCTCTTACGTATTTCCCTTGTTATCTAACCCGTTTGTATCTAGTGCTATAGTAGGGGGAGATCGGTTTATTCGAGGTGAAACCTAATTGGAGAGGAGCTGCTGCCCCGACGGAATCGCCACACCGCCGCTGCACCGCCGCACGCGCCGCTGCACCGCCCACACGCCGCCGCCGCTGACACGCACGCGCCGCCGTCGCCTCACTTTCGGACCAGCTGCCGTTTGGTGGTGTTCCTGCAGCCCCTAGGAGTGGTATAACGCAGCTTGTACGTGTTTGAGTTTGGATTTCGATTCGTCGAAATCTCACGCTACAAGAGGTAATTAAATCGGAACTTTCGTAATTCGATTCGAACATGTTTGTATGATTTTTAATTTACGAGCATGAGTAATATGTGATTACATGTTTCGATTTCGTAATATGATGAACAAGCATGTTTCATATTTTTCGGTTTTACATGTTTTTAATAAAATCGATAATTACCATGTGTATGGCGGAAGCGTTAAGGTACGTTGACTATGTGATTAGTTTATGCATGTAATCGAAGCTAGTTCGATCTAATTTTTTTTTAAATTCCGCTGCGTATACATGCACGATCCCCAACAGCCATGATGGTGCTGAAATTCCGAATGAACCGTCTTTAGAATGTCGCCAACCCATGGAAACTCCTGACTTCCGAAACATTCTTAGGCGTGGGCCACTCACGAATTGCCCGAACCTTTTCATCATCGACATGAATTCCTTCCGCCCCAACTATAAATCCCAAGAACAGTAATCGACTAGCCATAAAAGTGCACTTCTTCAAATTGATAAACAGCTGATTATCCCTCAAAACAGTTAACACCTCACGCAGGTGTCCCATATGCTCGTCTTCGTGTTTACTATAAATCAGGATATCATCGAAATACACAACGACAAATTTTCCAGAAAAGGGTCGTAATACCTGATTCATCACGCGCATGAAAGTGCTGGGCGCGTTCGACAACCCAAACGGCATCACCAACCATTCGTATAAGCCATCTTTTGTCTTGAACGCTGTCTTCCACTCGTCCCCGGGTCTAATCCGAATCTGATGATACCTACTTCGAAGATCGATTTTTGAAAACAGCTTCGCACCCTCCAGCATATCCAACATATCGTCAAGCCGCGGAATGGGAAAACGATACTTTATGGTAATCCGATTTATTGCTCTACTGTCGACACACATCCTCCAGCTGCCGTCTTTCTTCTTCACTAGTAGCACAGGCACCGCACACGGGCTCATACTCTCTCTAATAAACCCCGTTTTCAGCAGCTCCTCTACTTTCTCTCGAAAAACCTCACATTCTTGCGGATTCATCCGATAATGTGGCAGATTTGGTGGGCTAGCACCGGGCACTAAATCAATGTGGTGTTGAACGTCTCTCATAGGCGGCAACGAATCCGGTAGGTCATTGGACACCAACTCGTCAAACTCCGTAAGTAACGGTTGCACACTCTTAGGAATTTCGACGGTTTGTTTATGAACCTCTTCTTCCTTTTGAATTCCCAAAGACCTCATCATCGTCACGTATACTCCGGCTGCTGATTCGATATCTTTTATGAATTCGCTCTCAGATTGGGAGACCACAAAAACTGGTTCTTTTTCCGCTATTCTGGCAGGCTTGACCGTTGACTCCGATCGGGGTAACATCACAATCTTGCGCCACCCCATTCAAATATGCATGAGTTTTCTCTCCCCTGATAGGTCATATTAATGTCGAATTGCCAAGGCCGACCGAGTAGTATGTGGCTAGCATCCATGTCTATCACGTCGCATGACACCTCATTGGCATAGTTCATTCCTATTGAGATAGGCACACGACACACTTCTGTCACTTTGACTGTTGGCCCTCTCTGAACCCACCCAATAGTGTAGGGGACTGGGTGTTTTTCCACCGGTAACTTCAAATAATCTACCAGTCTTCTCGCAACAAAATTTTCGCAACTACTATTATCAACTATCAGATCGCACACCTTCTTATTAACTGAGCACTGAGAACGAAATATGCTATTTCGTTGGTTTTGATGCATCGCCGTACAAAGAACTCGTTGCACCACGCAGTTAACTTGCTCTCCATTCTCCTGACTATGATATTCTGCCGTATCCTCTTCTTCTTGAAAAACGTCTTCATCATAACCTTCTTGATCACTCTCGCCTCTCTGCTCCGACCCACCTACTAAGTTCACGGGTCTTCTCTCAGGGCACTCGTTAGAGCGGTGCCCAGGTTTGTGACATCTAAAACAGTTTCCAGGGACTGGTCTCGTATAAGGATTGTTTGTTCGAGGCTGAACGGGCGTGCTCGAACTACCGGCACCGTCTCTCGTCTGGATCTATGGTGCCCGTGTTGGCGGGGCAACAGGATTAGGGTTTTGGGATACGAACTTACCCCTATCAACCGACGGTGGTGCATAATTTGGCGGTCTACGATAATTATTCACGTTGTTCCGTCGCTCAAATTCTTCTGCTCGCAATGCCATACTCTGCGCATCCTGGATGGTATAAACTGGCTGCAAACCTATTCGGTCACGGATATTAGCTTTCAACCCGTTCAAATACCTGGCCACTTGCTGGTTCTCCGACTCCCTTAAATTATTTCGATCTGCCAGCTTTAGGAATTCTGTGGTGTATTCGTGTATAGATCTACTACCCTGCGAACAATTATGGTATAAATTGTATAAGTGTTGTTCATAGTCGGCCGGTAGGAATCGATCGTGAATAAGCCCCTTCATCCTCCTCGAAGACTGCACTGGGCCCTTCCCTTGTCGAGTCCGTGATCGCTGCAACTGGTCCCACCATACAGCCGCACCACTTTTCAACTTATACGCAACTATCTTGACCATCCTCTCGGGTGGGGTGTTCATCACATCAAAAGCACTCTCCACTTCGACCACCCAATCCAGAAAATCCTCTATGGAGAGGTTTCCATGGAAAGGTGGAATCTCAGCCCTTGTCGGATAATCTGCGTACTGCCTTTGTCCCTGCCTAGGTTGATTTCCGTCGACTATTGCTCTGTCATTCTCATCCAAGTCTTCGTCACTGTCCGGGTGAACATATGGTTGGTTACGAATCTGATTCCTAACATGTGCACCTCGGGCTAATTCCCCAGCGCGCGCTATATTAGGTTCGCCCCTCCTGTTGTTGCCATTGAGGGCAATTCCCTGTAGCAACTCCCGAAGTTGTTGAAGCTCGCCTCGAATCTCTACTCGAAATTTCTCTATAGTCTGTCGAGATTCTTCTCGAGCGAGCTCGACTGCTGCCTGAATGTTATCAACCTCGAGGTCATCGCCATCGCGGTTGTCGTCTCCTTGTTCCGCACCTTTCGCCATCTAACCAGGAAAAACCTCGCTACTGATGCCAACTGACGCAGGACAGGAGCACAAAAGGAACTAATTTCTACGAATTAATCCTATAGAACACGATAACTCTGGAATCCACCAGATAATTGAGAGAAAACTCAGAAATTTTTATTAATAATGAAAGATGCCGAAAAATAAACCCTAGAGCAACTATTTATACTAAAAAAAAACGAAAAACCTAATCAAACTAAGAAAACGAGAAAATTACCAAAAAAAAAAGGAAAAACCTAATCAAACTAGAAAAACGAGAAAATTACCAAAAAAGGCAAAAAAAACGAAATAACTCCTAAACCTAATAGAATACCGAAAGTTGGAAACAACCCAACTTGCGGAATTCAAATCCTAATCAAACTAGAATTCCGACTCCGCCACCTCTGCATCAATTCTCCTTGGCAGTAATCAATACCGCTCAAGAGGGACTTATACTAATCTAGGTTTTATGGAGCTGGGCAGTTTAATACCCTACAATACGAGATGCGTCAATGGACAATGAATTTCGTATATTTAATGATGTAATGAATACACTTAAGTTTATAATTATTTTGCTTAGATATTATTGGCTTGATGATTTCTATCGGTTCTTGGGTACGTTTAATAAACATGGTGATACAAAACAAAATGTAGCGTTACATATATATGTACCAATTAAACTTATGTAATAGTCATTATGCGCAATACCATCTTTATTATTTTTGTTAGAATCCTATGGATTCTAATTGTACGAGAATTAATAAAACTTGTGCCACAAGTTTTCATATACCCTGAGCTAAAGAAGGGAAGAGTCCTTGTAGCTTTTAATTCTTTTAATTTGTCATTAATTGATTTATAATAGGAATTATTCTTCTAAAGAGTTTCCTTGTTTTGAAAATATTATTTCCTACGTAATTAAGAGTTTCCTAACCCTAATGGACTCTTTTTTCCTTGTAGGATTCTTATAACATGTAGAAGTATAAATACAGCAATACGGCGCCTCAGATCTCACGTCTTCCTAGAGAGAAAAATTTACGCAGAATATTTTCTTTACTCTCGTTTTTATTGGCGTCGTTTTGGAGAGAAGCCGATCTCTCTTTTCTTGGTTGCTGTAGCACGCCTTTTGTTGGAGAAGAAAAATTATATTTTTCCGCTCTTATTTTTGCTGCTCACGGAGCGTCTTGTTAATCGAGAGAAGATTTCAGAGAAATATTTTTTTCTCTCTCGTTTTTATTGCTCCATCGTGATACGTGATTTTCATAGAAAATATACCGGCTTCAAGGCTTGTGGTGAAGACACAGATTCAAGGAGTATCACCAGTTTGCTTCTTCTATATAAAAAGAAGATCGGTTCTTCGGGAGAGGGGCTCAGAAGATCTCGGGAGGAGATCGATCCGCCGACTGAGGGATTCAGCGTTGAAGGGAGTTCAACCGTGCGGAGCAAGGGACGTGCTGCAAATTGAAGATTTATAATTCAGCGTAGTATACAAGAACGGCGTCAACAAAGAGGGAGTCTTTGTATTTTGATTAAGTCCTATTATTGTATTCGTAAAACTAAAAATTAGTAAATTTTATTTGCAGGTCCCCGTGGATGTAGGGTACAGTTGTATCCGAACCACATTAAATTTGTGTCTCGTTTATTTCTGTTTTTACAAACTGTTTCACGAACTGTTGCAACTCTTCACGCAACAGTAACGAAAAACTGAATCTGACACAAATAATTTATATATGCACGAAATAAATTCTAACAATTGGCATCAAGAGCCTATCACTAGATACACTTAGTGAGATTTTGGGATTTAATTATTTTTTATTTTTTTTGTGCAGACATGAATAATCATCGTGAAGGCGCATTCCTACCACCTCTCTTGGGTGAATTGAACTACTCTGATTGGAAAATAAGGATGAAGATGTTCATCAAATCTATCGATGAATGGGCCTGGCGCGCGATTCTAATTGGTTGGACACCTCCTACCTCAATGAATGAGTCACACGAGATCATTCAAACGCCAAAAGAGAAGTGGAGTGATGAAGAAGTACGAATAGCAAATTATAATTCCAAGGCAATCAATGCTATCTTGAGTTGTATTGATGACGACCAATTCAAACTGATATCGATGTGCAAATCAGCAAAGGAGGCATGGGATGTTCTACAAGAGACCTACGAAGGAACTACTCAGATGAGCAAGTGCAAAGAGACTGTCGCTGAAACTGTCGCAACAGTTGGACAGACAGTTCCAACAAAACTCAGGTATGATAATTTGCCTTCAATAGACGACAACGATTTAACTTCCTTTATTCTTGCAGGTGATGATGAGGATTCAGAAAACAACAGTGATGATGACGAGACAACCTTGGAAGAATTAAAGAAGTCCTACGAAATGATGTACGAAAAATTGCTTCAGGTATGCGAGTCGAATAAATTCTTAGAAAAAGAGAAGCTTGTTCTAATTGAGGAAAACAAAGTATTGAAGGTAAGAATTTCTACTCTTGAACAAAATGTTATTTCTTCTAGTAGAGAAATAGATAGCTTGCAGGCTAAATTTGTTCAAACCCAAGATGTTATTTCTAAGTTTAATACTGGTAGAGTAACTTTGAATGAAATTTTGAACAAAAATCAGCCGAACTACTGTCGTATAGGTATAGGGCGTAATCAGCTATCTAATGATGCATTGAAACAGAAAGAAGATCCAAAAAGAAAAATCAATTTTGTTAAACAATCCACTGTTTCACAAACTGTTGCGACAGTTGCATCAACTCAGTCATCTCAAAGAAAACGTTTTGTCCCTACCTGTCATTTTTGTCATGCTCCTGGTCATATACGACCTAGGTGTTTTAAGTACTTGAAATTAGTTAAAAGAATAATGGCCCGCTCACCACTTTCCGCTAAAATTGATCATACTTTTTTGTCGTCTCAAAAACCCAAGATAAAGGTTGATTTAGTGAATAAAACTCAACAAAAAATCTGGGTAAAGAAGTCTGATCTTAATTGTTTATCTGCCATTACTTCTTTAAACTCATGTGATGATAGTACTAACTGTTCCAACAGTTCTGGTGACAAAGATAGTTTGGGGAATAAAAAACTTGGTAATCTGAATTGTGATAATTTGTATGCGAAAAATAAGTTTATGAATCCAATTCAGCATTCGAGAACTAAGCTTACTGATATTTGTCATCTTTTCATAAGGGGCTTGGTTGAAAAGGGGGTTGTCTCAATTGATAATGCTGCAACGGAGAATGAATTAACTGATGCTTTTGCAAAAACCCTTGATGCACAGAGATTTGATTCCTTGCGAAAATCGCTGGGAGTTTATGTTGTTTAATCTGATGCAGTTGCATGAACTGTTGCAACAGTCTGTGTGTCCAGACTTGCAACTTTTAGTGGTAGGACACTTCATATGTTTTTGCATCTCATATAGGACCTGCATTAAGCATACTGCATATGATTGATACAAATGTGAGTTTGATACTTCGTGTACTTCTAAACTTTGTGGGGGTAGAACTTCACCAATTCCCGAAATGATTACTTAAAAGGCTCCAACTTATTTATTTCTCTGAATAGTCTTGTCATGGTTGGATGTTTTTATAGGGAAAAGCTGCCTCTTTTAATGAGTGAAAGCTACTCTTGAACTACTGTTACTAATATATATATATCTACAACCATTTGGTCAGTGAATAGTTCGAAGCCTTTTTGAGTCGAGTCAGTAAATCACGTGGCCGAAAGCTCGCTACACGGCTCAATTAGAAAGCCCAGGGGACTACACATTGCACGGCCAATATAAATTATACATATGGTTAGTGAATAGTTCGAAGCCTAGTTGAGTCGAGCCAGTAAACCACTTGACCGAACACTCACTACAAGACTCAATTAGAAAGCCCAGTGGACTACACATTGCACGACCACCATAATCTCGTTCCTTTTAATTGCTCTTTTTTTCATGAGAAAAAGCTACCATTAGACGTGTGTGTACGCTACCTAATACGAGCATCTTTGTGTTTGACTTGGGATTATTAAGTTTGTTGGTTGCATTGGCAGTCGGATTTTTGGGGATTGCGCTTATCGTGAATGTGAAGATAAATCCCATATGTTTTGTTTGTCCATGCAGTATCCTATTCACATATGTCTCTTCACTCATGTTTATTTCTCATGTTTACTTCTTGTCTTGCATTAGGCATTATTTAAAAAAAAAAAAAAAAAGAGAGAGAGAGAGACGGGATTTTTGTTTATGTGCCGGTTAAATTTGATTTTTGTTGCAACCGGATCTTTTGGGCCTACTACTCACATTTCCACGTTTCGTATGAAGTTTGGCAAAGTCTGTAGCCTTTGTTATTTAATGCTGGATTTGATTTCATTATCCTTTGATTTTCGCATTGCAATTATCGTGTGGTATTGAGTTGTGAGTTTGTGACTTTGTGTGCACGTTATGTATAGTGATTCTTCTCACTTACTTCCAAGATTCTCTCTTCGTTTTGATCTTTTTGTTAAGTGTTTGAACAGCTTGCTTGAATCATCAAGATCATTAGTCCATGTTGAGTTATCTCTGCATGGTGATTGCCCAGAAAGGGGGAGAAAAGAACAGGAGAAAAGAACAGTAACGATGGCATGAACACAGGGGGAGTTCCGACAACTGTTGCGACAGTTGCTGGAACAGTGCAGGAATGCAAGAGGGTTCAGACAACTGTTGAAACAGTGCATGAGACAGTTGCTGGGCAGAAATATAGGACAAATAATAAGCATTGTGAAGAGAAGTTGTTTCTGCTACTGCATATCCTTTTTATCTCGTGCTTATCTGAACGAATTATCTGCTTTTATTTTGGAACTATGGTTTATTTACAGTTTACACTATCTGGTGAACTGTTTGATAAACTGTTGCAACAGTTTATATGTGCAGATGTTATTTTGAATTTGCTAACCCTTGTTCATGCATGTATCATATAGTTAGGGGGAGTAAATGTTCTGACCAATCAATGCCAAAGGGGGAGAGTGTTAGAATCTCGGTGGGATTCTAAGTCCACAACACCAAGTGGAATTCTATGGAGATGTGTATTAATATGAGGAACATATTTTCCTTAGTTATCTCATTAGATAATTTGAGAAGAAATAAATTATCTCTCCATATTAATCACCTGAACGTGTCTATCCAAAATAGAAGGAATTCCATCTTTTTATTATTATTGTGGTAATTGTCATTAATTGGTTTCCTTGTTTTATTTTCAGAGCTTCACAAGAATATAAAAGGAGGAGCTAATGCCGACGTTATTTGCTGAGTCTCTTATCACGTGGATAATTTACCACTTTGTCATCCACCGCCTTCCATGTCTATCAAGCCGAGTAAGCAAAGGGGAAGAATGAATGCATTTACAAGAGGAGCTGCCTAAGGATCATTCACAGAGGGAGATACACATGCAGGGGGAGCTGACTCCGTTGTGAACCACCTGCCAAAGCCACTACTGTGGGAACAGTTGCTGAAACTGTGGCACTTACTGTTGCAGCAGTTGATGCCACTCTTGTTGTTGAAAAGAGTTGATGATGATCTTTCGTTTTATTTGCTTCGGTCTAATCATCTGATTGTTTTATTTTCAGGTTTTTTACTCAGCGGGACAAAATAATTATAATCAATAAACGACAAAGGGGGAGATTGTTAGAATCCTATGGATTCTAATTGTACGAGAATTAATAAAACTTGTGCCACAAGTTTTCATATACCCTGAGCTAAAGAAGGGAAGAGTCCTTGTAGCTTTTAATTCTTTTAATTTGTCATTAATTGATTTATAATAGGAATTATTCTTCTAAAGAGTTTCCTTGTTTTGAAAATATTATTTCCTACGTAATTAAGAGTTTCCTAACCCTAATGGACTCTTTTTTCCTTGTAGGATTCTTATAACATGTAGAAGTATAAATACAGCAATACGGCGCCTCAGATCTCACGTCTTCCTAGAGAGAAAAATTTACGCAGAATATTTTCTTTACTCTCGTTTTTATTGGCGTCGTTTTGGAGAGAAGCCGATCTCTCTTTTCTTGGTTGCTGTAGCACGCCTTTTGTTGGAGAAGAAAAATTATATTTTTCCGCTCTTATTTTTGCTGCTCACGGAGCGTCTTGTTAATCGAGAGAAGATTTCAGAGAAATATTTTTTTCTCTCTCGTTTTTATTGCTCCATCGTGATACGTGATTTTCATAGAAAATATACCGGCTTCAAGGCTTGTGGTGAAGACACAGATTCAAGGAGTATCACCAGTTTGCTTCTTCTATATAAAAAGAAGATCGGTTCTTCGGGAGAGGGGCTCAGAAGATCTCGGGAGGAGATCGATCCGCCGACTGAGGGATTCAGCGTTGAAGGGAGTTCAACCGTGCGGAGCAAGGGACGTGCTGCAAATTGAAGATTTATAATTCAGCGTAGTATACAAGAACGGCGTCAACAAAGAGGGAGTCTTTGTATTTTGATTAAGTCCTATTATTGTATTCGTAAAACTAAAAATTAGTAAATTTTATTTGCAGGTCCCCGTGGATGTAGGGTACAGTTGTATCCGAACCACATTAAATTTGTGTCTCGTTTATTTCTGTTTTTACAAACTGTTTCACGAACTGTTGCAACTCTTCACGCAACAGTAACGAAAAACTGAATCTGACACAAATAATTTATATATGCACGAAATAAATTCTAACAATTTTTATATGTTCATTAATCTGCTGTTGGCTACTTAAATGTCACATATCAACTAGTGGTACATACGAAGATCAAATGTATTTTGTGGGGTGCATTTGAGGAGATATATACTTGATATGTCTAATTGGGCCAGCCCAATGGGCCTACAATCTCTTTACCTATTGGGCCACGAGCCTAATATCTAAAATTATTATCACCGAGACCCAATCACCTTCAAATAAGGTTTGGGCCCAACAATCTCATCTAAGCTATAAATAAAGATTTGAACTCATTCCTCAAGGTACGTCCTATTAACTGAGCAATACTACAATGTATATTCTCTGGACTATTTCTATGATCAGCACGTCTGACTTGAGCGTCGGAGGGGTTTCCGCCGGATCAACCCCCGGCTTAGTTCATGTGTTCTATGATCGCAGGTACCTCAGGATCATCAAGTTGTCAACCTACTGATCTGCTTTGCTCTCCCAGTTCATTTTCTACACTACCCCAGGTGATCTAAGTATTTAGCATCATCATTTTGGCGCCGTCGACTGTGGGAACGATGCAAACCAGATCACGTAGCCAACAAGATCCTCCTGAGGCGTCAGCTCGGAGAGAAAATGACACAGCTAACGACCTCCCATCTCGTGGAGGCTCTGGCTTGCCACCTCCTCCACATCCCATGGATCCGCATCGCGAGGTTCAGGTGATCCCCCACGGGACCCACCACTCGCCGATCCACCACTCCCTGCTCATCGAATGGTTCAAATAACCGAGGATGCGTTCCAACGCATGATAGCAGAAGCTTCAACTCGCGCTGCCACAGAGGCCGTGACCCAATATTATCGCCACGATGGGAGCAAACGCTCCCAACGCGATACCAACACCTGCTCCACATGTGGAGCCACCTATGGCACCACCGCCATCGACTCCCAGGGGGCTTACATCTGCCCCCAAAATATTTCACTCGCCAAGGGTTATCGACTCCCTGGGGGCTTACATCTGCCCCCAAAATATTTCGTTCGCCAAGGGTTATCGACTCCCTGGGGGCTTACATCTGCCCCCAAAATATCTCGCTCGCCAAGGGTTATCGACTACCTGGGGGTATACAGTGCCCCCAAAACATTTCGCTCGCCAAGGGTTATCGACTCCCTGGGGGCTTACATCTGCCCCCAAAATATTTCGTTCGCCAAGGGCTATCGACTCCCTGGGGGTTTATAGTGCCCCCAAAATATTTTGTTCGCCATGGGTCATCGACTCTCAGGGGGCCTACTTCCGCCCCCCCTCGAACGGTTCAGATAACCGAAGAGGACCTTCAGCGTATGATCGCTGAAACTTCAACAATATCAACTTCTATTTGCTCCTCTAACGGTTCTGATAACCGATGAGGACGTGTTCTCACTGAAGCAACGACACAACCGTGTGCATCCACCTCAGACCATAAGTCTCGAGCGCCTCACCCTACAGTGAGTAGTTAACCCATCCCAAGGTTGGGCATCACCCTTACCTTTCAACCCCAAGTGGGTTCACATCACATCTCAAGAGACGAGTATAATCTCCCTACTCAAAAAATAGAACATCCCAAGGGGTGAACATCAACCACCAAAATAAAAAAAGGGGGTAAAATCGCGCACACGAGACCCAAGAAAAAGAAGAAGATGAAGAAAAAAGAAAAAAAGAAAATCAAAGAAGAAGAAAAAAGAAGAAGAAAAAAGAGAAGAAGAAAGAAAAAGAAAAAAGAAGATGAAAAAATACAAGAACAAGAAGAAGAAAAAAGAGAATCAAAGAAGAAGATGAAAAAATAGAAGAAAAAAGAAAGAAGATGAAAAAAAAAAGAGAGAAAAAGAAGAAGACTTAGAAGAAGAAAGAAAAAAGGAAGAAGAAAAACCAAAAACAATAAAAATAAAAATAAAAAAGAGGAGGAGAGGGCACGCGCGCGCTGACGCGCGCAAGTGTCAGCGTCAGAGAAAGCAGAAAAAAAAAAAAGGGCAGAGAGGCGCGCGTAGAGAACACGCGCGCGCGTGCACAGCACGCTCGCGTCAGCAGAAAGAAAGAAAAAAAAAAACACAGAGGCGCGCGTGCACAGCACGCGCGCGTGGCGAACACGCGCCTGCCGCGCGCGCGTGCACAGCACGCGCGCGT
Source organism: Erythranthe guttata (assembly GCF_056151865.1). Lineage (NCBI taxonomy): Eukaryota > Viridiplantae > Streptophyta > Magnoliopsida > Lamiales > Phrymaceae > Erythranthe > Erythranthe guttata. The sequence continues at coordinate 521,817 of NC_142535.1, forward strand.
CAGAAGAGAAAGACAAAAAAAAATAAAAAAATATGTCACGCGCGCGCGCCTCCCAAGGCCTTTTGGAGCGCGCGCTCCCATCTAATTGGACTCAGCTTTCACCGCCCTCCACCAAATTGCGCGTAGATTTTGACTCGCTTCACCAAATCGCACGAGAATTTCAACGCGCTCCACCAAATTCCGCGAGCTATTTACCGCACCTACCAAATTGCGTTCGCTATCAAATGAAAAATAAAAATAAAAAAATTATTTCTCCACGCCATGCCAACGATTAACGCAAGACTACAGCACCGATCTACTCTCAATACGATCCGGTAGCCCTTTCGACTTGGCTCCCACATCGTCTCGAGAGTGGGGGGCTTGCGAGACAACTTCCACGAGGAGCCAACTCGCTCAATACTACCACCCGCAGCGAGACAACTCCCACGAGGAGCCAACTCCCTCGGGTCTACGAAACGACAGCGAGATAACTCCCACGAGGAGACCACTCGCTCCCTCCTACAACCCGCAGCGAGACAACTCCCACGAGGAGCCAACTCCCTCGGGTCTACGAAACCAAAGCGAGATAACTCCCTCGAGGAGACCACTCGCTCTGTCCTACAACCCGTTGCGAGGCAATTCCCACGAGGAGCCAACTCGCTCGGTACCACAACCCGCAGCGAGATAACTCCCACGATGAGCCAACTCGCTCGGTACCACAACCCGCAGCGAGACAACTCCCACGATGAGCCAACTCGCTCGATACCACAACCCGCAGCGAGGCAACTCCCACGAGGAGACAACTCGCTCGGCACTACGAGCCTAGTGCAAGGCAACTCCCACGAGGAACTACCTCGCTCGGTAATAAGACTCGATGCGAGACAACTCCAACAAGGAGACAACTCTCACAGAGCGACCTGAATCCGCATGCTCCCCAGTCGCGCGTCCAATGCTCCTACAACTTCGCTGCGAGACAACTCCCATGAGGAGACAACTCGCCCGAAATTCACTATCTAATCGCAAGCTCAAGTTAGCACGATTACAACCCTAGAAACACTTAGAGATATTATGAGATATATAGCCTGGCCAGCTTGATTACTCAAATTTATCTACTTGTTTTCGATGGGTCCTTCATTAAAACGTGGCCACGGTCCAAACATACTTACGACCCACGAGGTCTAACAAGGGGCACGATCCCCATAAAAAAAATCTTGAGAGTCTGATCCCCTCTTCAAGTACATCACGCACAAGGCTATATGTAAACACATACAAGCAACGCGTCAAAACATTGACAATGTCGATAAATAACAACTCCCACGAGGAGATAACTCGATCAATTCTATTACCCCAGAGACAACTCCCACGAGGAGATTAATTGATCCGTGCTACTACATTATCGCGAGACAACTCCCACGAGGAGATAACTCGATCAATTCTATTACCCCAGAGACAACTCCCACGAGGAGATCAATTGATCCGTGCTACTACATTATCGCACTAGGCCAAAATGCAAGACTGGCGACGTTTTTTTTAGCGACGGTTTTATGTTCGTAGCATGTTTGCGACGTTTATGAGTTAAAATCGTCGCTTTTCGTGGAAAACCCCGGTTTTGTTAAAAACCCTAGCGACGATTTAAATAATCGTCTCTAGCACGCGACGCAACATATGAAAACGTCGCACGTATTAAAAAAAAAAAAAAAAAAAAAAATTTAGCGACGAAATAGGACTTTCGTCGCAAGGTTTACATATTTTGCAATTTTATATTTGAAAACTCGCGACGAAACAGTATAATACGTCGCCATAGTTCTTTTAAAAAAAGAAAAATAATATACGTTGCGACGGTTATGTTGAAACGTCGCTAGTAATGCCCAATTATTTAATAATAATTAATATATGGCGACGGAATTTGAAAAAACGTCGCCATGATTTTATTAAAAAAAATATTTATATCTTTGTGTGCGACGGATCTGGGAAACCGTCGCAATAGATATTTTCAATTGTGTTTTTTCCTGAATTTGGTGGCGACGTAAACCTGTATACGTCGCTAGGGTTCCTTTTAAAAAAATATTATCGTGCGACTTTAATTTAGAAACGTCGCAAATTTTAGATTAATTATTCTGCACAGACCCTAATTCGTTCACTTTGCTGCTCTCTCTCTTCTCTCTCTAAAATTTCTCTCTCTCTCTCTCTCCTTCTCCGATCAGCCCACCACCGCCTGCTGTCCGCCGCCCGCTGCCCGCCGTTCCCCGTCAGCCCACCGGCGTTAGCCCTCCTCCGTGAACCCTAATCGTCGCCGATCCCGTAAGCCCTCCGCCGCAGAAGTCTCCCGCCAGCCCTTGCCGCCGTCGCCGTCAGCCCTCTCCGTCGCTGCCAGACCTCTACCGCCAGCCGTCCTCCGTCCGCCCTCTTCCGTCCAGAATTATATTGGTAATTTTGTTTGCTGCTAAGTTTATATTGAAGGTTTTTTTTTCTTTTTTTTTTTTTTTTTTTTTTGTCAAAATATATCCTTAATTACCTCAAAGCTAAGTGTGCTTCCTCAGTTGATAAATATATTCGTAAACGAACATTTAGAAAAATCCGTTATTTTTAAGGTTTCGGATTGAGTGGTGGGTATTACTTTCTTCTTCTTCCTCCGAACCCTAATTCCCCTCTTTTTTTCTTCAGGAATAGCGAGTTTGATTCCATTTTCTAATTGGCAGGTGCCTACACTTACGTTTCTGAGCTATGGAAGAAGAAGCAATCCGATGTGATGCGGTTTTTGCTTAGGGTTCGCTGTTGGGAGTACCGTCAGCTTCCCGCTGTTGTACGTGTCACCCACCCCACTCGCCCCGACAAGGCCCGCCGCCTCGGCTACAAGGCCAAGCAGGTACGCAAATCCTTTTTTTTTACCCTTCGCATGATCTTAAATCTATGATGAACCGTTTGTTTAGTCCCTTGAAGAAATGCGTATGTGTTTGTTTATGATCTGGTATATCTGTTGTCTCCAATTTTGGGGTTTGAGAAAGCGGCTTCATCTTTGAGTTTCAAGGTTTGTAGTTGTTGTAACAGATCCTCCCTTGTTCTGTATTTTTTTGTTCCTTCTCCTTATATCCCAATAAAAAGTAGTTTTAATTTCAGTGATGTTGTTTCATATGCAATTATCTTAGTTTCAACCATTGCATAGGATACATACTTTCGAGAATGAAATTTTCCTCAGTGTCTTTGTTGTCTCTGTGAGATAGATATTGCCGTTAGTCTTACTTGACTGGATAATATAATGGTACGTGGTGTTTTAAAAATTCAGGTAGTTTTAGCTCTACTGGTCAAATTTGTAACAATATTTTGTTTTACTGAAATTGTCTTTTTGCTGCTGATACAATCAGTTTATTATTTAGGCAGTATGTAAGAATGGTTTACATGATTTATAAACAAAGATTTTTTAAATCACTGCTGGTGTTGGAATTTCATGATCTTTGGATCATTTAAGCTGTCCACTTACTGATGATAAATATCATTATGATTAAGTATTTAAGTCTCGTTATCATGTCTTTCGAATTCAGGTCCGATGGCCATTATCCCTTGTTATCTCAAGAAAAGCTCTGACAAAATATCAGCTAATATTTCGGTTACTAAAAATTGATGTCAATTAAAAATTGAAAAGCTTTCTCGTTGCCACTACTACCTTAATTTAGTTTTAGTTTATGAATGTAACTTTGACTTGATAGAATAATTGTGATTTTAATAATTGTGACCCTTCCCAATTTCTAGGTATAATTGTTGCCCACACTTGCAGATTAATTCGTCTTATCTATTGCTAATCTTGTGTTATATATGTTCTTGCAGTATATTCTTGATGTTTTATATTGGGTTTAAGTTTTTGTACTCGGACGTATTTCTTTAAGGGTTGCGATTAATTTTTGTGCGAAATTACATGGAAAACAGGGGAATTGATAAATGTATTTTTCTCATTAAGTGGTCTTGGTAAAAAAAAGACTACTTCTTATGGCCTCCCGTCGCCGCTGGGCCCCTTCTTTCTTTCCATTTGTCTCCAGGAATTTTGATGCACATGGGCAGAGGTTACCCTTCAAAGGGTATTGTTAGTCAAGAAAAAAATAGTGGGGGAGAAACTCCCATGGAAGAGAAGAAGAACCAGAGCTTCATTTCAATCAATTTCTAGTTTGGGTAAGTTTCAAAAGTTCAATTGAGTCATTAAGTTTCAATTAAGTTAAATTGAGTCCTTACAACAATTGCAGGAAACCCGAGAAACAATGCAAGAACAAAATAAAGTTAAAGATGAAAAAGTTGATCGATTAGAAGAGCAATTGCAAGAAACCCGAGGTATTTTGAACACCTTGCTCGAGCGTTTTAATAGTGGAGTATGAACACGAGTGAAATTAGTGTGCCTCTTCAACTATTAAATTCATGGTTTCAAGTTTTTATGTAATTTTTGAATTGATGTTTGTGTTGTATTTTGATATTTAATTGGTAATCGTGGTTTTTAATATTTTTGAGTAAATATGGTTTTGGTTTTTATTTTTATTTTTTTTAACAGCTGATTTTATTTTGTAATAGAAAATAATTAAAATAAATAAACTAATTAAAAAAAAAACGTTTGCGACGAAAACAAAATCGTCACAAACAAAAATGAGTACTTGAGACGAAATATATTCCATTAACGTCGCCAAATTAATTAAAGCCGGGCGACGAAAAAACTATTTAGTCGCCAAAAGATTCGGTGAACTTGCGACGAAATATGAAATTTCGTAGCAACAACTTGCGACGAATATGCATTATCCGTCACGAAAAATAAATAAATATTTTTTTTAGAAAATACGGTTTTAGCGACGAAGTGTTTTTTTCGTCGCCACACTTGGCGACGCAATTGTATTTTCGTCGCTGACTTTGCGACGGGGCACTTTGCGTCGATTTTGGACTGATTTGGCGACGAAAATAAAACGTCGCTAAGCGTGATAAAACGTCGCTAGGAGATAAAATTCGTCGCGAATTTTCGTCGCCAGTCTTGCGTTTTGGCCTAGTGTCGCGAGACAACTCCCACGAGGAGATAACTCGATCAATTCTATTACCCCAGAGACAACTCCCACGAGGAGATTAATTGATCCGTACTACTACATTATCGTGAGACAACTCCCACGAGGAGATAACTCGATCAACACTATTACCCCGCGACGAGACAACTCCCACGAGGAGATAATTCGCTACTACATCGTCGCGGGACAAAACCGACGACTCAAAAAACTTACATAGCAACAACTTGGTCGCGCTACGCGCCAACGCGCATTCACGCCCCTCCGACACACGCTCCAACGCGTTTTCGCACACCATCGACTACTACAATTTTTACTCTCGACATGATCTGTCACCCATTCCAATATGGCCCCCACATCGACTCGAGAGTGGTAGGCTTAATGATATGCCTAATTGGGCCAGCCCAATGGACCTACAATCTCTTTACCTATTGGGTCACGAGCCCAATATCTAAGACTATTATCACCGAGGCCCAATCACCTTCAAATAAGGTTTGGGCCCAACAATCTCATCTAAGCTATAAATAAAGGTTTGAACTCATTCCTCAAGGTACGTCCTATTAACTGAGCAATACTACAATGTATATTCTCTGGACTATTTCTATGATCAGCACGTCTGACTTGAGCGTCGAAGGGGTTTCCGCCGGATCAACCCCCGGCTTAGTTCATGTGTTCTATGATTGCAGGTACCTCAGGATCATCAAGTTGTCAAGCTACTGATCTGCTTTGCTCTCCCAGTTCATTTTCTACACTACCCCAGGTGATCTAAGTATTTAGCATCATCAATACTATACTGTGATATGTTGAAAAACATATGTCAATGCACCATATATTGTCGTACGTACTACATTATGCAACGGCTCAAGTTACTAAATATGGTAACAAAGCTTTTTTTTTTTTTAAAAAGCTGTGTTGGTTGCATATTTTATGTTAATGTACATCTAATTTTAATTAGGTGAGATCAATGAGTTTAACGAATGGTACTCACCGCGACTCATTACAGTGAAAAATGAACAACGTAGAACGAAATTTACGAGGAGAAAGAGAACAAAATACCTGTAAAAAATGCAAAAGTTTCAAATTAAATTTCTGAAATTATAATATATAAACCGATAAAAATAGAGAAAGAAAAAAAACCCGATTTTCAGAGATTAAAAAGAAGTTGAACCTGGTAGAGAGGGGTATAGTAGTAGTAGATGAAGTGAATTCCAGGAGCTAGGAATCATCTTCTTCATACGAACAAATGTTGCATAATATTTATTACATTTGCAATAATTAGTTAATCGATCGATGAGAGTTTGTGATTTCATTAATCCAGAGAAGAATAATACATGATCAGGAGCAAGGAAAGAAAGACCACAAAATATAAGAGGAACCATATAGTGCAACTGCAACCTTAATAAAATGAGGATAATTTAATGGAAATCAGCATAATTAAATCAAAATAATTGATTATATTATATATGGTTTAGAAGATAAAAAAAATGATGGATTGTGTTATGACACATGGCAATTAGTTGGATGATGCATAACGTGAGACTACACTGTATCGCTTTCAGAACATGCCAAATGTCATGAGTCTGGAGGGATCTTAAATTTATATACAGTATGATATAATTATAGATGTAGATGAACTCAAAATTTAAAAAAAAAACAAACTAAAATGAAAGAAAATTGGTAACGGCTATTATGGGAAATTTGGAGTTGTTATGATAAAAAGAAAAGAAAAGTGTGATGTAATGATGGATTGATTTTTTACCCAAACAATGAATAAGGCATCATTCCCCCACCATCTTCATCTACCCATCTTCTCACATTAACAACCAATCCCCAATTCTTTATTTATTTATTTATTTAACCACCACTTTTTCATTTTACAATACATACATAAATAAAAACAAGTAATAAAAATAATTAATGGCAGTAGAGAATTCAATCATCGAAATAATATGGAGAGTGGACAAAAGAATCAAAACTAGTAGAGTATATATATATATATATAATGTTGGAGGCAAGGCAAGGGAAGGGGGTTTATACTTAATACTTAATAGTCTTTGACTCTACAGACAAATCCAAGTGGGTGGGGGGGGTGGGGGGTGAGGGCCCCCCAAATATAGTGATTAATTAGCAATTTCCGCCAGGCCAGACAGACAACACCCGTGCCAGCGGTGGTGGGGCCCACCTCCGCCCAAACACTCTAGATACGTCTTCTACCAACAAATACTAGCCACACTCCAATGCCAGAAAGGCACAACTATTCTCTATTCCCCCATTTTCTGCTAAATCAATGCCCAAAACATATGAATATGAATAATTATTGTGTCGGTTCATACTTCATACTACTCCTCCTTTTTCCTTTTTAGAAAAATTAGAATTGGATCATCAATTCTTCATCATCATCATCAATCAAAATTAAACATAAAACATGGGTGGACTAATTTTTTACACATTAACATACAATGGAAAAAAAAGAATTGATCAATTTACTCATATTTATATATAATATATAAAATAATAAAATCAAATAATTAGCTAATAATTTACTCTCTTTTTTTTTTTAATAAAAATCAAGAATGGAAGAGGCGCCGCCGTCGCTGTGAGCCAACTCCGATGGTGTCCCTCTCGAACTTCTTGACCGTGGGTGCGAGTTTCTTCATATTGTCATCGTACACATACGGGATCTTGTCCAGGTATGTTGTGGCCTTCTTGGCCGATATCGGAAGCATATTCCGGCACAGCTCCTCGTGGACGGTGATCGTGCTGTGGTAGTGGTAGTACCTTATTCTGGACTCGGTGTCGTGTAATGTTCCGCCGACAACATTCTCCGACATGTGCACCCCCGTCGCGTACGCGTTCCTCGCCTGTATTGCGTATTTCCGATCTCTCCTTATCTTCGTTCTCGAATCCCTAAACATCATCTTCTCGAAACCCCATTGCCTGTCATCATTCATTTTCATTTCATTATCCCCAAATTATTAGCTTACCCTAATAATATTGCAATTGCAATTGCAATTAATAATTAAGGTTACCTGGAGTAATCCTGGGTTGAATCGTTCAAGCAGAGGACGCTGGATATGGCGTTTTGCTCAATTGTGAACTGCGTGTTGTTGGAGAAGTCGCGGAGGACTGATTCCAGAGAGTCTCCGTCGGGGATGTATATATACTCGTCCACATCGAAATAGAATGTCCAGTTGGCCGAATGCCGGTGCCGGTGGAGGCAATCGTTCACCACCAGAAACTGGTTGTAGTAGTACCCGTCGAACTCCGCCTGACCCCTAATGTCCTGCAGCGTCACCCTCCCACCTCTTATCCACGGCTCCAGCACCGCCTTCACCTCCGCCGACACCCCGCCGGCGTCGTGGAACACGAAGTGTGAGCTCGCACCGAAGAACCACGCGTGGTACGCCACCCACTCCCTCATCCTGGCGGCGCTCAGGTTCCCGTACAGGGAGGAGCCGCAGTAGAGATACTCGTATTTATACGGCGGCGCGTACTTGGACTCGTCGTATGAGCCGGCCGCCTCCTCAAGGGCGGTGAACTTCTCGTACTTGCGCGGGGACTCGCCGTAGTAGGCGTACACCATCAGCTTGCCGCCGCTGTTGTCGGAGTTCGGATTCTCCGTGAAAGTGCAATTGACGACGACGACAGTGTAGACGCGGCCGTAGCCCCAATCGGGGAGAATTTTGTAGGCCTTTGACCTAATTGAGGAATTGCCGTTGTTTGGGATCCATTCGCACTTGTACCACGGGCGGCTGAAAACGTGGAGGGGTTTCGAGGCGAGACCGACCACCGCGAATGTGGTCGGACCGCCGCGGTAGGCCCCCATCTGGACGAAGAGAGCGGCGGCGCTGCCGAATGATTGGAAGATGCGCTTGTTAGGGTCGGCGGGAGGGCTGCTAACCAGCTTCTTCTCTGTAAGAGGGGCGACGCCTCCACCGCCAACAATGCTGCTAGCAGATTTAATGGGGAGAGATTCAACGGCGGAGCAACGGGAGGTGGCGGAGAGGATGGTCTGGTAGTAGGGCTGGAGATTCCAAACCAGAGTAACAAGGGTTAGGGCTAGCAATGTGACGATGAAGGACTTGGTCTCGAAGCAGAGGAAGATCTTTGCGACGGGGTTGGCGGCGGCGGTGGGCGGCGCTCCGTCCTTCCTCATTACACCGACAACGGGAGGTTTTCCAATGACTGACCACTCCTCTGCTTTACAAATTGACCGACACCTTTCTCTCTCTCTCTCTCTCTCTCTCTGTGAGATGGTGAATTTCTGGTATTTATTTATTCCGCTTTTCTCTTTGCCTTTTGCCTCCTACAGTGAGTTATTTATACCTTCTCAACTATGCCCCTTGATCTTTTCTTATTTACACAAATGCTCCTTGCCTGCATGATTGGATCATTTATCTCAATTCTAATTTTGTATTCTCTTTTATATTCACTTTAATATTTAATATGTGTATATCATATAAGCACTTGATATATATTATATATATTTGTACAAGATAGATATATGAATTAAATTAAAGTAAAAGATCCATCCCAACACTATCACCATACCTAGTAAATGCAATTAAACAATTAATTTTATCCTACATTAAACAAATTTAAATTAGTGCATCCAGGTCACACCAAAATAAAATAAAAGAACTTGAGAATAACAGATCAAGTCATAAATGAATTGTCATGATAGTATATAATAAAAGAGGAATTAAATAAATAATAGAGTATGAAAATAAAAATTAGTTATGAAGAAGAAGCAAATCGTGAGAAAAATGAAAAATTATGTTTGAAGAGCAATTTTGCCAAATAAAACATACAAGGTGGCAATCATTAATATAGAGTGTGACATCCCTAAATAGAATCAATAAATTTTGTTATTAACTGTCAATTAGTTGCTATAGTTGATGATTGTAACACATGTTTAAATAACTATTTACATACCAGTGTTCTATGCTTATGTGAAATTGGATAATAAAAGTGTACCTAAGCCACGTAACAGTTGTTTGAATTTGATTGTATAAGCAATTGGTCCAGATCAAATGAACTTTAATTTAACTTGACAAAAATTTGGCTCGAGTAGCTTGATATTTCGTAAAAGAAAAAAAAATGAAATCCTATCAAGCTCGAGCCAAACTTCATAATCGCTGCTTATCGGAAAAAAAATGTGTCTTGTAATAAGGTTCGTTATGTTAACGAATTGAACTCAAACGAGCTTTTTACGAATAATCTCGATAGAGTATTGAATAATTTGATTGGGGAAATATGCAATACACCCCTCATTTGGAAAATATTTTGATTTAAACCCAATTGACTTTAAAGACTTTTTCCATAACCCAAATCCCAATTTAAATTAGTGAGACCCCCCTTATCAGATATGGTAAGACTAAAATACCCCTATGGGTTAGGGTTTTAATTTTACTCCTCATTTTCACACACACTCTCTCACGTTTACTCTCTCTCTCTTCTCTTTCTTCTTCTTTTTTTTTTTCTTTTTTTTTCTTTGCAGAGCTCTCTCTGTTCTCTTTCATCTTCTTTTTTTTTTGTTTTTTTTTCTTTGCAGAGGACAACCGCCGCCGCTATCCATCGAGATTTACACCAGTGCCGCCGTTCTCCTTCGAGATTTCTACCGGCATCGCCGCCATCCTCCCTTCTTTTCGCACCACCGTCATTATCCACTCACCCAACCACCGATCACAGCCGCCGCCTAGGGTTCTACCGTCAAACCTCCCCAAAAACTCATATTGTCGTATACGTATGGATATGTGGGTCTGTGTGTGTGTTTTGTATGTGTGTGTGAAATATTGCAACTAAAAAGTGTGTGTGAAATGTATCCGTGTGTGTGTGTTTTGTATCTCTCTGTGTGTGTGTTTTGTATGTGTGTGTGTGTGTGTTTTGTATATGTGTATGTGTGGAACTATTTCTTCTTAACTTTGTATGTGGGTCTGTGTGTGTGTGTGTGAAATGTATCTGTGTGTGTGTGTGTGTTTTGTATCTGTGTGTGTGTGTTTTGTATATGTGTATGTGTGAAACTATTTCTTCATAACTTTGTATGTGGGTCTCTTTGTATGTGGGTCTCTGTGTGTGTGTGAAATGTATCTGTGTATGTATTTTGTATATGTGTATGTGAAATATTGTTGTGTGTGTGTGTGTTTTTTATTTTTGTATTTTTTGATTTTATTTTTCCAGATCTGTATTACAGTTTCATATTTGAACAACAGCAGTACTATGACTATAGTCATATTCGAATATGACTATTGTTGAATATGATTATAGGTGTGTTTGTTGTGACTGAAATGAATTCACATAATATTATATGAATTGCATTTAAAGAATAGTGCAGATTCATTCAGCAGAATTATTCACATAGTAGTCACATTCTCATGTTTTTTTTAGTGCTGCACATCATGTCGCCAACCTTGATGATTATGTTGAAGTATGGAGGGTCGTTTGGGGTGAAGATATGCCAGGGTGATTTTGTGTATGAAGACCTCGTCAACTCCCATCCCTCTCTCTCGTTATTTTTCTATCTTTATTTATGTATTTTTCGATTTTTTTTTCTAGATCTGAACAGAAGTAGTAACATTACTAGTCATATTCGAATATGACTATAGTCATATTTATGTAATTTCTCGATTTCTCTTTTTTTTTTTTTTTTTTCAAATCTGAAAATTGTATTTTCAGATCTGAACAGTAGCAGTAACATGACTATTGTCATATTCGAATATGACTATAGTCATATTTATGTATTGTTTGAATATGATTGTAGTCATATTCGAATATGACTATTGTTGAATATGACGGTAGTCATATTCGAATATGTTCTATTTTATCGTTTTGAAGTTGACTTCTAATAACTAGATTCAAATTGTGATTTTTTTGTGTGGATGTTGATTGGATTGTTTTCGTAAACAATAAGGAACCTTCGTTGTTTTATATAATTTGGTGAACATGACTATACCACACTATATAATCGGAATTGTTAAGTTGAAAAAGTGAAAAACTGCAATATAAAAAATAATATGACTACAGTTAATATAGTCACATATAGTCATATTCAACTATAGTCATATTCGGCTTTGTAAATCTGTCGAGAAAGGAATTTCAATTTTTTCTTTGAAAAAAATTAAAAAAAAAAAATTAAAAATATATTTTTATTAAAAAAATATTAAAAAAATAAATAAATAAATAATGGATAAATAAAATTCGAAAATAATAAAAAAATAAGAAATAAAAAAATCATTTTTTTATTTGGTAGCAAATTTTTAGGGATTTAGAAGCAGATTTTAAGGAAGGAATTAGATTATTGTTATGGAAAGAGAGAAAAAAAGGAATAATTGAGAATAATTATGTTAATCGACATAAGGGTAGATTTGGGAATAAAATTTCTAGGGGGTTATCACAAAGAAAGATTTAAGGGGTGGACATATCACCATTTCTTATCTATATGGGGGGTGTATTGCTAATCACCCCTATATATAAGTTTCAAACGGCAGGTAATAATGCTTAATCTTGGTGATAAAATTTAGAATTTTTTTTTGGAAGAAATGAAACAAGTATACTTTATTGTCTTAGATTTGTGTATGGTGAATATATTCACGAGTATGTATAATCTATATGATTCCTTCAATTAATGACAATTATATATATCTGTCAAAAATAAATTATGAAAATAATAATTATATGTTAAACAAAATTAAATGATAACAATAATAATGGGACAAATAGGAAGAAAGAAGGACAAAAGAAATAAAAACAATTTGATATGATAATTAATTGACACGGAATGGTAGGTACAAAGGCCAGAAACTTCTTGTTTGTCATTTCTCATATGCTCTTATTATTTCTTTAATTTATCATTTACTTTCTTTAGTCCTAATTATTAGTATTATAATAATTAGTATTGGTAATACAATTAGTATTATGATAATAATTATTATATTTATTTCCAATAATAGTTGGCATCCTCACAAAATTGCTCTGTATATGCACCGCTAATTGTATCTTATGTAGTGGGGGTCATTTCATATGTAAGAAGACATTTATTATTATTTATTATAGAAGAAATAGTATATGTAATATGACCTTTTCTGCAGTTTAAATAGTTACATCATATGTCACACCAAAATTAAAATTTATATATAGTAGCTACAATTTTTATTGTCAATTAAAAAAAAAAAGATTTGAAATATATTTGATCATAGAAGCAAGTGGAAGATCAAAATTAATTATCATTTATTATGTTGACCAACTCCATAATTGGAATGAAGGAAGCAAATCATTGACTCCTACAATTCAATCCAATACTAGTTTAGTTAGTCTACAACAAAATGAATTCTTTTTTTTTTTTGATAAGATACAACAAAATGAATTCAATAAGGTAAATTAGGTACGATATTTACTATATTGCCGTTATACATACATACATACATACCTTTTCATTAATAATTGAACATTTGTAATTATATTAAATTAATTGGCACAGTGGATAGGGCTTTCAAATTGATAAGCACAACTTAGCAAAGCCCAAAAGGCCCATTTCGTAGTGTTTTATTAACAATTATGGGGATGTTTGGTTATGTTTCTAATGAGAATTTCTAGTTTTTAAAATTTCTGATGGAAAAAGTAGATTATTAGATTTTGTGTAGAAAATGGGAATATTTTTGGATGAATGGATATTTTTAGTTTTATGTAGGTGTAGAAATAGGAATATGTTTTGTTGTAGTGAATTTTCTCTACGAAAGTACGTGCAAAAGTAGAATATAGTGATTGAGGATTATTATTATTATTTTTGTTTGCAAAAGTGAATTTTTTCAGGATTATTATTTTTGTTATTATTATTATTATTGTTTATATTCTTATATCATTATAATTATTATTATTTTATTATTTTAAAGTATTATTATTACTATTACCATTATTATTATTGTTGTTGTTGTTAGTATTACCACACTAGGCTAACCATGTGTGACAAACTCGACCTAGCGACCGTTGGCAAGGGGATTCGAACTTGGGTCAATTGACCCAAGCTCTCTTGCTCCAACCGCTAGGCCACCCTTGCGTAGGGGTGGTAAACGAGCCGAGCCGGCTCGTGAGCTCGACGAACCGGCTCGTAAAAAGCTCGAACTCGGACTCGAGGTTTTCAAGCTCGAGCTCGAGCTCGCGAGCTCGAGCTTTCTGACGAGCCGAGCTCGAGCCCGATTTTAGTTGTTCATCAGCTCGCGAGCCGGCTCGCGAGCCGGATTTATTAATATTTTTTTATTTTTTTTATTTTTTTTATTTTTTATATGTTATTTTTATTTAAAAATGTATAATAATATAAAATATTATAGAAATAAATACAAATATTAAAAAAATATATAATCACAATTTTGTGTTTATTTTGTAATTTTTAAAATATTTTTTAATAATAAAATAATAATAAAATAATAATAAAATAATATTTAAAAAAAGAAAAAAAAAAAAAAAAAGGGATTGGGCTCGAGCTCGAGCTCGAGCTCGACAAAATTAACACGAGCTCGAGCTCGAGCCAGAAAAAGAAGAACTTGACGAGCTCGAGCTCGACAAAATAAACTCGAGCTCGAGCTCGAGCCAGCCAAAAGAGGCGAGCTCGGCTCGAGCTCGGCTCGTTCACACCCCTACCCTTGCGGGTTGTTATTATTATTATTATTATTAGAAGAAGAAGAAGAAGAAGAAAGAGAATTTGGGAGGAGAGAGTGTAGATATTAATGAGGAGAGAGAAATGAGTTGGTGGAATAAAATATGTAGGTTATTTAGTAGGTTTTAGTAGGTTTGAAAATTGAAAAAAATATGACTAGTTATTTTCAATAGAAATTTGATAAGAAAAAATGGAATTTTCTGGATAAAATTATCAAACAAACATGATCTCGATTTTATGAATAGTATAAAACTGGAAATGAGTTGTTCATACAATATTACTAACTGAAATGCTAAATCCTACACTATATTTACTAAATCATGCACACAACTCAAAAAAAAAATTCTTTAAAATCTTCTCTTCTTCTTCTCCACCCTTCTTTTCCCCTAACTTTTTCACAAAATCACACACTAAAAATTCTTAGCATTCCAAGTTCGAATTTGAGAACAACTTCACGTGTTCAAAAGTTGGAATTCGAGGAAAAAAATCGAATTGATGTGAATTTGAATAATTAAAAAGGCTTAATGAAATTGAATAAATATTAAATAAAATTGAACTCATTTTTTATTATAATTCACGTAAAAAATTAATGAATTTTGAGTGAGTTGGATAAAATTATCTTAGAGAGAAGTTAGACAGAATATGAGTAGAATTTTTTTTTTTTATTTATGTGTGCGATTTAGTAAAATTTAGTGTGCGATTTAGCACGCCCCTATTACTAAAATCTTTTTAAAAATTTACCTTAACTGAGAAGCCCATTTATTTGATAAGATCATAATAAATCTTAATCCATTTTTGATTTATAGTAATAGAACTCGAAATAAAATAAAGGGTCTATTAGATATAAACCCCTTAGACATTCAAATAATAGGGGTAGACCCAAACTTAAATTTGCCATTTTGATAAAAACTCAAACTTTTCTAAATTACATAAGTACCCTCAATCAAATCCCACAAATCCCGTTACTTTACCTTTTGAAATAATATCAAATCCCACCCTATTTTCCCGTTAAAACACTATCCCCACAAACTCACTACCAAAAAATCTGCAAACCTCTCAAAACCAGAAATTTATACGGATCTCGCGGACGGTGCCGGGGGAATTAGATGAGGAAAGTACTTGCTCCTCGCCGGAGTCCGATGGAGACACCGTCCGCTGTGGTGCAGCGTCGTAGCAATTTTCCGGCGCTGGATTTCGCACAACAGCCTTTTCTCGTCTTTTCGAAAGTATTCATTGGAGAACTCTCACCGATCAGGCATAACCTTCCCAAATCCCTAAAAATTCATCAGATAAGCAACTCAATCAATAACCGAAAAAAAAAAACCAAAATTCCTCGTTACAGATCGAAGGATTCGATTAGCAAAAGCTCACGTAAGTATTCAGTTGCCGAACGAAACTGGAGAAATTGTTGTGCTTGAAATACTTGGGCAGCAAATCTCTGGCAAACTCACGTAATTTGGCCCAACGAAACCGACAATATACTAATAAACTATCCCACTGATATAATTTGACTATGGATCTCGTTAATCGACTATGGGCCGCCGTCACTGCTCTAATCTAGGGTTACTCAAATCTAGGATTACTCAGATCTAGGGTTTTGATAATTCTTCGGCCCATAGTTGATTAACGAGATGCATAGTCGAATTACATGTGTGTTAATATACTATCCCATATCATTTAATATACTATCCCACTAGTATAATTTTACTATGGATCTCGTTAATCGACTATGGGCCGAAGAATCATCAAAACCATAGAATAATAATAATAATAATAATAATAATAATAATAATAATAATAATAATATATATGGAAACTGAATAATATGTTTGTTTGAAATACTAATCAATTAGGGTAATTTTCCTTATTATATGAAAACGATTAGGGTAAATAATAAATATATATGAAAAAATAATAATATAAATGGAAACTGAATAATATGTTTGTTTGAAATACTAATCAATTAGGGTAATTTTCCTTATATCATGTAATAGACTATCTCATTGATCTAATTCGACTATGGATCTCGTTAATCGACTATGGATCCCGTATTATTCAACCACATAGTATATTAATAATTTCAATATAGTACATTAATCTGCTATGATAGTATATTACGGTTATAGTAGTGATATGAAATTGTGTTACAAACAATACACCACTGAAATGACAAGAACATTGAGAACAAAACCAACGTAAAGTATTCCAACATAACCAATAAAATAGTACATTAATAATCTCATAATTTCAATCTAGGGTTTTGATAGAATACTTAAAACACATCATAACACAATCAAACCAATATGTCGAGTTAAAAAACTCTAGTACATTAATAATCTCATAATAGTATAATAAAATGATAATGGTAGTATCATATGGTATTCATAATAGTATACTACTGTATTACAACGGTTTAGCACTTAACCGACGTTACCGAGCCATTACATCGTAAACACCTCTTTATAGCAACCAACCCACCAAACCTCGAAATCATGTCCTCATCGTCAGCCAAGATACATTCACCAACGCCTTCCAGCCTATATGTCATGCTTATATCCCACCCATCGAGTTGTGGCCACTTTGAAATAACAAATGCAACCAATGAACCGCGAGTAAACCCATTCGAACATCTCTTTATAGCAACCAACCCACCAAATCTCAACAAAATCCGTACAAAATTCGACATCGATAAAAACCTTGAATCATGATACGACATTAAAAATACAAAATACTAAAAAATATATTAATATGATAAAAAATAAACTTAAAATGCAAAATTCATACGATAACTTAAAAAAGACTACACAGTATATTTTAATGTACTACCCAGCGTCCTAAAATCCGCTGTTATAAACAAATAAATCAACTATCGACCGGGATCAGACACATGAACTCCACGACCGCGGACAGTTATTTCAATTACTACGTAAACCAACTACGATGTTCATATAAAATAACTCTGGTCCAATCTGCGTGAACAATCCTTATCTAACTCTGTCAATCCTCTTTCAAACAAACATCATCCGCCAAAATTAACGATGTATATATGACGGAATAATTTTGTTAGAAAATGTTCTACATAATATAATCAAGTATCAACACAACTCTTAAAATTTCTAACCACCGTACACGACGATCCTAGCCATTGAACGAAAAATAAATCGAAAAACGCATTCATACCCGGTTAACAACGTCCAACAGATGAGCGCTCAATTCGATCCTATTTCCACGACGGTGCAGAAATCTTCAAAGATAAAAAAACCCTTGGAACGCTGAAAGAGAACATCCGAAAATATTATACACGATTTGGTATAACGGCCAATGATGTCACGTAATATTATTCCGTAATTTTAGGCAACGTATCAGCAAATCTCAAATCACGTATTAAAGGAATTAAATGCCGTTTAAAAATAAACAGGGGTATTAAAGGAAAATTATATAATATATTTTGCCAAGTTGGCAAAATTGGGTCTATCTCAAAAAGTGGAAAAAAAATTGGATCTACCTCATTAGAAAATATGAAAAAGGGGGTTATCTCTAATAAACCCTAAAATAAAATAAAAAGAATAAAAATAAAAATAAAAAAATAAATGAAGGTTAAGTGGAGAATAACTTATGAAGTAAAATTTCAAAGATGGAATAGTAAACAAAATCAATTATCTACATAAAATCTCCACTTTAAACACAAAACAAAGCCTGCCAACATTTTTCTTTCAAATCGAATAAGAACCCTTCTCGCTGGCTTTTTTATTCCTTTTTTTTTTTTTCATCCTTAGTTAAAAATATATATATTTTATATTTTAAAGAATAAATTTTCACTGATCCTCATTGGTTACATTCCAATTTAAATAAAAATAAAAAAATCAATCTTGACTTTGGAGCATATGTTTGTGCATAATTTTCATAAATTGCATGTGCTTTTTGGACTCCAGCTTCTCTTATATTCAAATGTAGGCATCTTTGGACCCCATTATTACTTTACATTGTTTTGCATGTAATGCAAGACATCGATATATTAATGAATTAATGATGGTCTAATCAAAGTGGTGTATAATTACAAACCTTCGATCAATAACTAATGTTTTATATAATATGATATACTTAATTTGGATTAATGAATTCTACATTTATGAGTATACGTGCCAACAATGTATTTGGTTGCTCAAAATTAATTTCGGCTGAATGAGAAATTAAAATTTCAAAATATGACTATTAAGAGTAGGGTTTAAACCGCTTTTGATCCGAACCAATGTTATTAGGGTCAAACACATTCAGGTTATGGAGTTGTAGTATTTTCAGGCCTCGTCTGGTTCCTATGATAAGATTTAGCCAATATAAAATTAAATATATGAAAGATCAAATAAATTGTGGGACCGGAGGATGGCCAAATTAGCCAAGATAATATATATTAAAGCCATTGTTTTTAACAATTCCAATCCAAAAAACATAATTATGCTAAACAAAGTCCAATTATTTAATTAGTCGTGGTTAATTTTACGAACCAAACAAAACCTCAGTATAATCTCTCATGCGGGTGCTGAAAAAGGTGAGCAGCCACTTTATGGCAAACATAAATAATATTCCCCAATGCCAAATTTAAGCCATCGCTTTGAGAAATTGTGAATAGAGAAGAAGAAATGAGAATGAGAAGATCATCTTCAACTGCAGCATCATCATCATCACTTTCTCACATACAATTTCCAACCTCAGCTGCTCAGCCTTCTACTAATGGAGGACAAAATCATGAAATCACACACTACACACACTCAAATCACCCACTCACACAATTAAATCTCTCTCAACTCTTCACTTGCGATGGTTGTAAAGAGTACGGTGCCGGAACCAGATTCTCTTGCCAACACTGCGACTTTCAGCTCCACGACTTCTGTGCTGCCACCCCTCCCCTCTTAAACAACCATCCTCTTCACGGTCAACATCAACTCGTTTTCCACTCCAAACCCAAATCAGGTATTAAAAAAATATATTTTTGTGTGTGCATGGATGATAAAGATCTAATCTTTACCGTCAATTACTCACACCAGCATGGATTTATGTGTTTTTGTGTAATATTGTGTGTGCATAAATGATAAAGATTTGCTCGAAGTATTTCACTAAACGGGCGTTTCTTAATGAGCAAAAGGTGGAATGTCGTGGCCAACATGTGACGTTTGTGGCAAATCAACAAAAGGGTTCACCTTCCGATGCAGAGCGTGCAACTTCCAGATGCACCCTTGTTGTGCAATGCTGTCAACCGAGGTCAACTTTCCGATCCATCCCCACCCGTTGAGAGTGCTGCCGCCATTGAACGGGGCGGCCATGGATTGTGGTGAGTGCAAGAAGAGACGATCCAAGGGTAGAATATACCGTTGCACGGTGTGCAGCGATTACCATCTTCACGCACTCTGTGCTAAGCCCTTTGTTAACGGCCTCCAAGCTAACGGGATACCCACACCTGGGAAGCCGACTAGTGCACTTGGGACCGCAGCCCGATTAGCATCTCAAGTGGTGATTGAGTTCATCGGAGGGCTCATTGAGGGTATCGGAGAAGGCATGGGAGAAGCTCTCGTCCAGAACATGGTTAGAGGTAGGTGCATCAGCAGACGCACACGAGTGCGCGAATAATCTTGAGCACAACTTTCTTTTCTTTTTTCCTAAAATAATTCATTCATATTTGAGATATAAATATTAAATAATGAAATTTCACTAACAATGTGTGTGTGTTTGTGTGTGTGTGTGTGTGTGAGAGAGAGAGAGAGAGAGAGGGAGGGGGGGTTCTTTTGGATTAGGAAAAAAAAAAAAAAAAATAATATATCACAACTCAAATTATAAAGTAAGAAACAGTGTAAGTCTGAAATGATATACAAGATGAACTTATGGAACAACTTAATTAATAATATCAAAGATCCATGGCCAAGAGAAAGACCTTCCATCCAACAAAACGAGAGCCGCACACGAGGATATTTCACTTCGCATTAGCAAAAAACAAAGTGTGCATCAAACGAAGCCAATCAACCAAAAGCCACGAAATACTAAATAAGATACTCGACCGATAAAAACGAGAAAAATCAAAATTAACAACCCTAAATTCCTCTTATTGCAGTACACTATGTTCACGAGAAACGAAAAAAAAAAAAACATTTATCTTCTACTATCTAATACTGTACTATTGCACACCTATTTCTTTACAGTAATTAATAAACTTACAGTGAGTAACTCCTTAGGTCCAGTTACCACGACGAGATTTTACAACGGCTGCAATAATTAGCTTAATAAGTTAAAACCACAAACTCCAGTTACCCTTGGAAACTGCTAATCGAAACTTTGCTGACTATTGCGAATTTGCCAAAATAGCCTCGTGAGTATTAAATTAAATTAAATTGCACCATAGCCCAAATTCTCCCATGCAAACGGAGAAACACAGCCAACATAAGGATGCCCTCTTAGGAACACACAGACACAAACACACACGGCAGCTACAACGAGCATTGAATGGATATATGGACGCTGAAGCAATCCTTTAGAACCCGAAAACTTCTTTTTGCTGTTGTGTACGCGTACTGCAAGGGCACATTTGGAACAAGATTTCTGCGTTTGATTGAATGTGGAGATTGTTTTGTCTCTCTTGTCCACTTCTGATTGAGACTGAACGATCTCGTTTTCGATTGATAGAGAGACTTGACCGTTTTCTTTATCTGCAATTTTACGGGCAACAAGGGCATTATAGGAATGATTATTCGTCATCAGTGCATATGCGTATGGAGAAAGCCCGTTTGCATCGAGGGCGGTATTCCAACTCTGCAATCCGATCTGCGTAAAATAAATCAAGATCTTGAGTGAAGAGATATATTAAAAAATGTAACTGCAGCAAGCAAGCCAATTTGCAAATCCCATCATAAAACAAATCAGACCGAACCGACGTTGAAATTCTCTTTTAGGCTCTGTTTTGGTTCATTGATTTTGAAACGAGGAAAATGAAAATAAAAAATTTGAAAATCTCTTAGTATGTTTGGTTCCTGAGGAAAATGGTGATGAAAAAAACTGTACCTTCTGTGGATCACTCGTGAGAGCATCAACCATATCATCTGAAGACGGTGTACATGCAGCCAAATGTAGAGGCGTGATACCACCAGGTCCAGCCATATCGGGTGTAAAAAAGAACTTTCCAGAAGCTTCCGAAGAGTCAATAACAGAATAACGAACAAGCAAATCAACCATGCTCAAACACCTCCTTTTGACTGCTCTGTTCAATAAGTGAATTTCTGATAGCAACTCCAAAGACTCCTTTTCCAATAACCCTTTCCTACCCAAGTTCAGTTCTAGCAGAATGTCCAATAGGGTTTTCACCAAAGCACAAAAATCGTGCTCAACGGAAAATATAAGAAGAAATTTGAACCGATTTATTCTATAATCAGGTATTCCAAATAAGAAAGAGTTCTGTTTTCTTTGGAAAAGCCATCCAAGTTCGTCCAGGAATCCAAGGGCTTTTTCCCTGTAAATACCATCAGATACTCCAGCAGTTCCATTTATCTCAGGCTCAAGAAGTCTCAATTCTTGGCAGATGGTATTATTTGCTATAATTACTGGAAATGAGGTACCTTTAAAATTATTTTCAACCTGTAAACAAAGAAATATATATTTCCTTGATTAAAAAAAAAAAAATCAATATTGTTTTCGAAAATTGATAGTATGATGAAGTACTACCTCAATGAAGCAGCGTCCAAGTGTGCCATTGACCTTGAAGCAAGCCAAGGTAACCTCATCAAATGGAGTGTCTTGTGATAATGGGACTTCATTAATATTATATCCAGTTGCATGAGTGCAATGAATCCTGCATAATAAATAAAATAAAACATTTTTCATGAAAAAACGAACAAGGGTTTTTTTAACTATTTTATAATATCAATTAATTACATACATAGTGCCTGGAGCAGTCAAACTTCTACCCCTCAATAGAAGAGATGTCTCTTGTCCACCAACAACAGCCAAAGGTGAGACTGCGATCAGTTCTGGTGTATTCCAAGTTCTCCAAGATTTGCAGAGACGAATCTTTCCTGAAGATGAATTACACAAAATCAGGATAAGAAAAAGTAAAAATAGGGTATACAATAAAGAAAGTATTTATAACCATAATAACAGCAATCGTTACCCTCTTTGTGGGACACCCTTTGACGGTCCGTGTGAACTAAGAATCTTCCGTTTCCCCAAAAGTCAATGTCGACATCTTTGACCAACGACTTCACGTAATTAAGAAGATTTTCGTCGATCTGCGAAGACAGCAAAAAAAGGCACACAAGATGGTCAATAAAAATATGCACATTAGCAAACACATATATAATTCACAGGAGAGCACTCACTTGATCCCACGTAAAAGATGGCATCGATAAATACAGAGATAGAACTATGCAACCAGGTCTGATGTAGCTTTCCATTTCAGATGGACTGTTAGAAAGCCAGCTGTATATCTGGAAATAGATACAACAGCAACAGGTCTCGGATATTAGCCAAGCAAAAGTAGAAAAAACTAATGTTCAATCAGACAGAATAGCCGAACAATTTTATTAAGAATAGAGAGACATAATAGAGACAGATACATTATTGAATGAACCCGCAGAAAGACTTATTCCCTTAGACAAGAAAGAAATCACTAACATAGATAGAAAAGAATTACGTAATAGAATAGATTCATATTCTCACATAAATTCATAATTATATTATAACAAAGATAAAGTCAAAAAAGCATAAACACTAACCTGAGTCTGTAGCGATCCAGGCAAATGGCTGGGATCCTTGTCAAACAATTTGAAAATAATTCTACCCGTACGATCCTATGAGGAAAATCATGTCAAAACAAGAATTACAAAGAAAAAAAAAACTCAAATAAAACAGGAAAATGATGAATATAATACCTGTGCGTCAGAATTGAGGCTCGATGGTGAATGATCAGACCCAGAAGAAGCATACCCAGCTCGATAAGGAGAACTCTGAATCGAACCATTTTCAGTAGCTAACTTTGAGCTTCCAAAAAGCTGAAGAGAAGTACTGCACCCATTACTCATCGTTGCTTTCACATACGCAATTTCACCTACATTGTTCGATAAACAATCATCCTTCATCGTCCTCATCGGAAATAAATCGTACACAACAGGTGGCGAAGAGAGAGGTGTTCTGTCTACAGAAGGATTACTGCTACCAGACGAAAGAAAATTCCCATCAGAAGGCAGTTTCATCGACCTATAATCTTCGGGCGAGGGACTGAACAGCTCTAGAGGCACACACGGGGAGGTCTCTTGTACTTCTTCCATGGGAGAATGGTAGCTTGTGCTACTTCTCTCTCCTCCAACAGTGGGGAATACGATGATAGTATCTCTATTGTTGTCAACACATGGTGACTTACTTTTTTCGGAGTCGCTTCCTTGAGAGCTTGTGTGAGCTGAAAGAGCAACGAGCAAGTTCTTGGTTGATGTTGAAGAATTGTTTTTTCCATTTATTTGGTTTTGATTTTCGGAGGGTACATTATTGAGAACAGTGCCATTCGGTTTCGATGGCATGTTTGTTTGAGCTGGCAATGAATGTATTTTGCTGAGAATTTGTATGAGCTGATCTTTGTCGGGTATTGCTGGGATTTTACCGCTCCTCTCCTCGGTGTTCCCTATGATAAACCGAAAAATAGCATTTAGCAGAATTATTGGATGTTTAAAATTGTTAAAAATATATATATATATTAATTTTACAAACTCCTAACTTCTAAAAAGTTAAGATTAGCAAAGATATTTGGTTTGAACAATTTCCATTTGTAATTGTTTAGGGTTGAAACATTTGTTAGCTGATTTGATACCTTGTGCGCGACTTAGCACAGCCAATAAGTTAACGATGTCACTATCATTGACAGTGTTGTCACGGGCACAAGGAACTAATGACTGTGGAGCATTGACAGTATCTTCTGGCTGCGTTTTCCTTCTCCTTCTGTTATGCCCAGCGAGTCTGCGCCTACAACTTCTTTTTCCCTCGTCAAATTCTGAAAGTGGATGGAATCTGGCAAGATTGAATACGCACATTAGAAAATTATACACACACACACACACACGCACACACACACACACACACACACACACACACACACACACACACCAATGTCTCATATGGTTCTAAATTTCTTACTTCTTGAAGACACAAGTAGGGATTTAATTAGTATGTGAGAATTGTTAACAAGCACTAAGCAGTTGTGAGAATTGTTAACAAGTACTAAGCAATTGTGAGAATTGTATAACTTCCTCAAAATAAATGCTTTTATGACTTGTACTACAAGTAACACATCATGTTGCACACGAAAATTCACTCGAATACAAAGAGTGTAAATATTGGTTAAAAATCTGTTTATGGTGCAAGTTCTCGGATGTAAATTTCTGGATTGCAACTTCGACTCGAAACCAAAGCAATAGAGTCTGAGAGAAAGGACAAAAGTGTATACTTCATTTAATGCGATTTAAATATCCGAAGAACTCCAAAGAATTAAAAATATGTTTCAAACAGTTTACAAAGCAAGCAAATGTGTGAAACTTTGAATACACGAACCTGCTGCACTGCTGGCAAAACCTCTGCATCTGTTTCCCCACTAATGCATTACCAGCTTTGCTGTGAAACTCACACACCTTGTGCCGCCTATGATAGTCCTTTGCGGCAGACAAATCTTTAACACAATTATCGACTTGGCAAACTGGATAATTAGCGCCACCTGGCGATCCAGATCTCACTCTCTTGCTAGGCCTCAATTGCATCTCCACTGTATTGTTATTATTATTATTAGTATTATTAGTATTATTATTATTCACACCACCTCCATTTTCACCTCCAAGCTTCAATCGAAGATTTTCATCATCTCCTCCAGTTCGATCGGGCTTTCTAGGAATCGGAGCACCGTTTAGTACCTCTTTCCTAGCTGGCAAGCTTGTCTGAATCTGAATTTGTGGGGCCCCTCCTCCCACATCGAATCCATTATCACATTGCACTGGCTTAGCTACAAATCTTGCACTGTCCCAATTCCATGATTTGGGGTTCCAGTTATCAGAAGGAGACTTGTTATGAACAGAATTCGAAGAGTGGAAAGGCGGGCCCCGTTTCTTGGATGTTGGATTATACGAATCGTGAAATCTTCCGACCATTGATTGGTGGATGACTGTAGGAGAAACCACTTGCGCGGCGCCCAAGTCTTCCATTTCTCCCAAGATGACAGCGATCTTTGTATAAATCGAAACAATCGAAAGAAAAACACCTGCACACAGGAAACTGAGGAATCTTTGGAATCAGAAGACTTTTCAGAACAAAATAATCAGAGCAAAAAATACTAATTATTTTCTTCTCAATAGTCCTAGATTTGTAATATACATCCAGTAAGTAAAAGATTAGTAGTTGTAAATATCACCCAAAAAACAATATATGTATATATATATATAAAACAAACCCTAAAGAAACATAAAATTAAATCCATCTCAGACTGTGTTTGTGTTTCAACAGGTTCAGCTAATTATCTTTTTAAGGAGAAACCCTTTGTTGGGTTTAACTACCACCACACGAATCAACAGATCAACAAACAATGAATTTCAACAAATAAAATAAAAAGAAAAAGAAAAACGAAATCGAAATCAAAAGCGAAAGAAGGTACCTTTCTACGGGTAGAGAGATTTCATCTCCAACAAAGGTCAACGTTGATTCATATCATGTTCAATCAACAAACGTTTGAACTCATAAAACAGCAACCCCCACTTTTTCTTCTTCTGATTAACAACTAACTAAGTAAAACTAGGGCAGATTCATTCTCTCAACGGAAGAAGAAGAAGAAGAAGATGACTCGGTTGACTGATTCCAGAAATCGGAGGAGGAGAAATGAAATGAAATGAAATTGAATAGATTAGAGTACGGAGAGATCTGCACGAAAACAGGAGAAATGAGATGAAAGGACCCAAAAGCACTCTCTCTCTCCTCCTCTCTCTCTCTCTAGATATATATATAAATATATAAATATGCAGTACACAGCACAGCTATAAGTATCCTTTGTTTACTTTGTTTCACATAATTCACATTTTCTTTCCTTCTTTACTTTTTTTTTTTATTTATCTGTTATTATTGCCTCCACAGTCAATGGTAGCTTTCTTAGTGGCAACAAATTAAAGTACACACAGTAAAATGTAAATTGAAGAAGAGGTAAATAAATGTAAATAGTGGCCGCCGGTGTGGACCACCACCACCACCACCACCACCACCACCACCCTTCCCTTTTCTTTTCTCATCTTCTGCCACTTATTATTATTTAATGTTTTATTTATGATTCGTCTGCCTAATTATCCTATTTGTACGCGCGAGCCAATTTTTTTTCTTTTTTAATTATAAATAAATAAATAGTTACTAATAAAAATTGTTATGAATAAAGAAAATATATTCAAGACTTGACGATTTAATTTTATTTTAATAGATATAAAATTAGAATTTTTTTTAATAATTATAATTATTGAACAAAATATAATTATTTTTTTATACATTTAAACTATAACTAAAATTATTAATTATTTAAAGTCAAAAAAATGGTAAAATTCATTTCATAAACAATTGCGCTGTGTCCTATAATTATATTAAATTTATGTATCTATAATTTTCCAAAAATCGTTACTTAAATTTGCATTAAATATCGTTATAAATTTCTTATCTTCCTTTTGGGGGAATTATTATCATTTTTATTATTTATCTATATATAATATAAAAAGAGGATCTATGCCCTCAATGATTGACATGTGGCAAATGATGATGTCATTTATCAAAATTGCTTAGTTGGAGTTCAATTGATGAGGTGGATTCTTCAATTGGTGAGTTGTAAATTTTATTTTGGTATGTATTTAAGTTATTTCCTATTTAACATTTATACACTCATTTAAACAATTACCACGTGTATATATATTATTTCCAAATATTTTATAAATTCAAAATAAAAAAATCTTATTTACATTTCCAGTATTTCAAAATAAATTTATTGGTAGTCTTTTTAAAAACATTCATACACTCAATATTTTTACGATTATTCGAATAATTTTCAGATTTTTTTTTAATATTCAAATATTAAAATAAAGGAATACAGTTGTTTTTTTTTAATCTTCAATATTTTGGAATATTCGTATATCCATTCAATAAAATAATTATTAAAAAAATTATATTAATATTGTTTAATAATGCATTAAAATTCGATTTCAAATTAACATATTAATAATATATTATGAAATTTATAATCTATATATAATATAAAAAGAGGATCTATGCCCTCAATGATTGACATGTGGCAAATCATGATGTCATTTATCAAAATTGCTTAGTTGGAGTTCACTTGATGAGGTGGATTCTTCAATTGGTGAGTTGTCATTTTTAATTTGGGATGTATTTAAGTTATTTCCTATTTAACTTTTGTACACTCATTTAAACAATTACCACATGTATATATATTATTTCCAAATTTAATATTTTATAAATTCAAAATAAAAAAATCTTTTTTTATATTTTCAGTATTTCAAAATATATTTATTGAAAAAAATCATGAAACTCAATTTTTTTACGAATATTCAAATAATTTTCAGAAAAAAAACATATTTTTAAATATTAAAATATTAAAATAAAGGAATACATTGTTTTTTTTTTTTCAATATTTTGGAATATTAGAATATCCATTCCATTAAAAATAATTATAAAAAAATTTTTCTTTTTTAATTTAACTATTTTATAAATATACAATTTTTTTGTATATACAAATATTCAAATATTTTTCATAAAAAAAACATTTTTTTTAATATTAAAATATTAAAATAAAGGAATACGTTATTTATTATTTTTTTTATTTTCAATATTTTGGAATATTCGAATATCCATTCCATTAAAAATAATAATAAAGAAATGTTTTATTTTTTAATTGAACTATTTAATAAATATACAATATTTTTTGTATATAATTTTTATTGTATCATGTTTCAAATTAAAAATAATTATACTATTTAATAAATATACAATATTTTTCATTATTAATTCCTTGAAATGTATTATATTTTATTTCCGATTTTTTTATATTACGTATATATTTTTGTATTTTTTCAGTATTAATTCCTTGAAATATATTATATTTATAGAATTAGAAGTTTAAAATTTTGAATTAAAATTAATATATCAATTTCAATATATTATCAAAATTTATATTTTTTATTATTAGAAAAAGTGTGTATATTTCATTTATTTTAATTTGAATGTATTATGAATTTATATATACATTTTTTTATAAATGTAAAATTTATCTATATAATATATTTTCTTCCATTAATTTCGGAAATTAATTTTAAATTAAGTCAATCAATTACGATCCATTAGTTAGTGATAAATATCATGTTTTTATGTAATGATGTGATTTTATTTAAAATCCGATAGTATATACATTTTGATTTCAAATATTTTGAATTGTAACTAATTTCTAAATATAGATAAATTTTAATATATTAATTTTGGTCAAGATATCGTGTTTTTATTTTTTGATTTGATAAATGTGAAGGATTTAATATGGGAGTGTAATAATATCAAAAATCTTGATTTTGTTTACCATTTTTGATATCCAATTTTGAATCTAATTTCACTAATTGACTAAAATTATTGCTATTAATATTTATTTCCTCATTAACAAAATTTACCTTATTAACAAAATTTGAATTCTTAATATTTCCTAAACACGATATATCATAATCAAAACTATATATACTTTCATTTATTTCATTCATCGTACCCTAACCCTCTTCTGCACATATAACAATGTACATTACATTGAGTGTGATTTTCAATTTTTTTTTTTTTAATTTTGTGTATGGCTTTTTGTGCATTTCTCTTCTTTTATTTTGTGTTGGTATTATATATTTATGTATTCATAATTGTTTTATATGTTTCAACTCCATTTTATATTTGTATTTAGTTAAATGATAACATGCATGTCATATGCTTTATGTATTTCTTGCAGATTATTTTCACGAATCCAACTTCGATCATACATAATTCATCAACACGGTTTGCTTACATTTTTTCTTTACAATTATTTACTTTATTACTCAATATTTTTTTATGATATGAATATTTTATAATGTAGTTTTTTTTAGTTTGTTTTGATTTTTTTCCCTTACATATTTGCATCATTAACACAATTTGATATATTATTTTTTTTTTTTTGTTATGCAGAAGTGAGAGAAATGGGATCCAAGGAAAGTTTTACTGCAAAATTATTGTAGTGAAATTGTTGTAGTTTTACTACTAGGCTTATTTTCCCTTCTTTTTAATAGGTTACAAAAATATGTGAAACTATTTATCGCACTAATTATTGATATTAAATAGTTTTAAGATGATATGTTATTGCAATCAATTAATAAAAGTCTTTCGCATATACATCAAGTTGTTTGTCTGCTAATTCAATTTAAAAGAATCTATTACATTAAATGCCATATTATAAAATTGGGGTTTTTGTGATAAATTCCCCAACCATACACCTTTATTATTCTAGGTTTAGGGGCTATATCTCTTTTACCAATAAGCTCATCTCTTTAATATTTATTATAAATAAAGGAAACATTCATGTATATATCCCAATATTATCCTCAACCCTTTATACCCAATTTTTAATATGATCTAATTTCATACTTAACTTTATTTAACCTCAATTTGACCACAAATTTCACAAATTATTCAATTTTGACCCCAAATAAAAAAAAAATCAATTTTTTTTTTCCGGCCAGATTCCGGCGTTGATTTTTTTTTTTTTTTTCTTTTCTTTTTTTTTCTTCTTCCGGATTTTTTCGCCGGTCTCCGGCGTTGACTTTTTCGTTTTTTTTTTCCTTTTCTTTTTTCTTCTCTTTTCTTCCGGATTTTTTCGCCGGTTTCCGGCGTTGACCGGCGGTCTCCGTCGTTGACTTTTTTTTAGAGTTTTTTAAGTTTTTTTTTTGTTTGGTTGTTTTTTTTTTACGTCCGTCGCTAAACGTTGACCGTAATTGTGCTGTCACTGACAGTAAATTAACGTAATTATACTGTCAATGATAGTTAATTAACGTAATTATACTGCCGTTGACAATACATTTATGTAATTGTTCTGCCGTTGACAGTAAATTAACGTAATATTATTATTTTTTATTTTTTGTTATTTTTTTTTATTTTGTTTGATTTGTTGACAAGTCAATGTAATTATATTTCTGTCGTTGACAGTAAAATAACTGTAAACACAATAATATTACTGTCAACAACATCAATATTATTATTTTTTTGGGGTTTTTGTTTTGTTTGAGTTATTCACGGAGTAACGTAATAATATTATTGTCTATTATTGTAATATTACTGTAAACACAATAATATTACTGTGGTTGACGGTAATATTACTGTTGTTATAGTAATATTGCTGTCAACCACACCAATATTATTATTTTGTTTGAATTTTTTGTTTGTTTGAGTTATTCACGGAGTAACGTAATAATATTACTGTCTATTATTGTAATATTACTGTGGTTGACGGTAATATTACTGTTGTTATAGTAATATTACTGTCACTCACAGTAATATTAATTCTTTTGGTTTTTTTTATTATGTTTACATTTGTTGAACGGTCAACATAGTAATATTACTTTATTACACAATAATAATGAGTTTTGTTGTGTTAATATTAATGTGCTAGAGATTAATATAGCAATATTACTGTGTTAAACTATAGTTTAGTTAATTTTACTGTGTTTAACAGTAATATAGTTAATATTACTGTCAATCACAGCAATATTGCTGTTTAAACGGAAAAAAAAAAGTTACAGAAAAAAAGAAAAAAAAAAGAAGAAAAAAAAAAAAAAAAAGTCAACGCCGGAAACCGGCGAAAAAATCCGGAAGGAAAAAAAAATTGAAAAGTCAACGCTGGAATCCGGCGGGAAAAAAAAAATTTTTGAAAATTTTTTTTTTTTGAAAAAAAAAAAAATTTTGGGTCAAAATTGAATAATTTGTGAAATTTGGGGTCAAATTGAGATTAAATAAAGTTAAGGATGAAATTGGAGCATATTAAAGTATGAAGGGTTATTTTAGTCCTTTACAAAAATCTAGACCACGTGTGGACTTATTGGTAAAAAAGTTTTTTGTCTTGATCTCTTTATAAATAAGTACCCAATGATGAGCTTATTTGTAAAGTCCCCTATAAAATTTATTTTGTATCTTTATTCACTTGATAATGTTTCAATGAGAATTAGGATTTTCTTACATTCTCTCGACATTCAACCATCATCTACTTTCTTTTTCTTTTATTTTTGTCATATTTGGTGTATTATTAATTCATAATCTTTGTTTGATGTATTATTATTTTTTATTTATTTGTTTCGTTTTGCAAATATAGATAATGTTTTGACACACAAATGGGTATTGTGCACATATAATCTATGTGAATAAATTATATATGAATAATTTATAAATTAATTTTTTTTTTATTATTACATTATTATGTTACAGAATCACACAATGTTTTCAACCCACAAATTTCGTCTTTTGTTATGTTGTAAATAGTAATACAAACATGTGTTTTTTATAAGGGGAATCTGAATCTATATAATATATGAAGACAAAAGCCATAATTAAGGATTGTCATCTCTAATTTTTACTCCACAATTTTCATTTAATTTTAATTTGGCATCATAATTTCTTTTAATTATTATGTATATACCTTTTTGTCGAAGTTTTCATTTTATATTTGCAGTTTCTTTAAATATATGCATATCCACGTATACGCTATACCTAAATAAATAAATAAATTATTTTCTATTTCATTTTAACATTTTAATTTATGACTTAAAAAAGAAAGTTTTCAAAATTTTTTATCTATACACAATTGATTCCTATAGCCAATAACCAAAAAATCACTTTCTATAGCCAATAATTTATATTCGGTTTTTAAAATTAAGAATTTGAATTATTATGTTAATAACCAACATTTCCAATATAATATACCAATCACGATTTTTGATTGATTTTTTACTACAATCAATCATCAATCAGTCCATAAATTTGAGCTGTTAATTCCCTAATTATGTTAAATTGTTAATATTAATATATAATTTAATTCGCCTAACATGTATAAACCTAAAAAGATCTTTTTACAGCACATCTAAAAAACACTATAAATACTCGATTATTTTCACTCATATTTTTATATCGCCGGCTCATAACCCATCGATTTTTTTTGTTTGCTTCGTTTTCATGATTTATTCCCCTATTTTTTTTCTCAATCGAATTTTTATTTGTTCATCCTAAGAACATTAATTGGAGTTCGATGTTATTTCTTTTTTCTTGATATTAATTTTCATTATTTGTTGTTATTTTTTTTTCATTTCATTATGTCTTTCTTATTTTTCGTAAAATACGTATTGTGTAGGGATGGCAATTTGACCCGCCCCGATGGATCCCCACCCCGCCCCGCCCCGAAAAAAATGGGGCGGGTATGGGGATTGAAGTTTTTTATTTTACCGTGTACGGATACGGGGATGGGGTTTACCTATACCCACCCCGTAGACCCGCCCCGTACCCGTCACCGTACACGCCCTGCATTATTTATATATATAATATATATTTATTAATTATTATATTAAATATAAATAATTAAATAATAGTAATATATTAAATATTAACTAGAAATGAGGATTTTTAGGTTTCGATTATATAATTAAATATTAGTATTATAATTAAATATTAGTTTATTTATTGAAATAAGCCTTTAAATTATAAGTAGATTGCATATTTATTTATTAATAAAAAGAAAAAAAAATGACGGGGATTTTTACCCGCCCCCGTGGGGATTTTATGGGGCGGGTATGGGAATTCTTTTAATACCCGTGGGGATTTTTGACGGGGATGGGGATGGGGATTTCCAAAGCGGGACGGGATGAGGATTGTAAAACCCGCCCCATACCCGCCCCATTGCCCTGCCTACTATTGTGGTTTGTAAATATTATAATATTCCGTTATTATTTTTATTGTTATTTATTGTGATTAGTTATTATTTTTATTCTTATGTTATTATTGTTATTTTTTCTTCATTGTTATATTATTTTTATTATTGTTGATGTTCATTTTTCATTGTTAATCTTTGTTATTCTTTTTCAATTTCTTCTTTTGTTTTTCATAATCTCGACAAGGTGTGTAATATACCACAAAGCTAATCATTAATAACTCGACAATGAGTTGGTTTACATCGACAATGCTATATCCAGACAAGAAGATTATTCAATTGAAAAATGTGGTAGGATTCAAAATGTGTATGCATTATATTGAGCTTTGTAGTGGGTTTTTCACATAGGTCGGGTTTAGGTAATTTCAAATGTTTATACTTATATCAAGCATTGTAATTTAAACCTTTTATGTCGTATGCAAATTTCTCTTTTGGCGATGCAAGATGCATCGTAAACATGCAATTTTGTATAAGTTTCCAACTCTATTATTATATAAATTTTTCGGTTAAGAATAATCAATTATCGTAAAGTTTTGGACATGATTTCAAAAAATATTATATTTTTCGTCAATTATTATTTAAATATATTATTTTATTTATTTGTTCCATATTTGTATTTGTTAATGATTAACTAATAATCTAATATCGACACTTATCAAATTTCTTTATTCATTCAAAATGTCGGATTTGGTTATCATTTTTGGTTTGGTTAAAAGTTTAACGATCGAATGTATATTAAATGATTATTTTCTTATCAACATGTAATTTACTTAATTATCATGTACACCTCAAATATAAAACTCTTATCCCTCAATCACGATTTGAGATAATTCTATCATTTATAAAATTAAATGCATGTGCGTTGCATGTATGGTGAGGTTAGTTTTAATGCATGCGCATTGCATGAGTGGCGGTATGAGTATCATTACAATTAGTATTTGTATCATTATCAGTATATGTGTTCATATGAGTATATGTATCAGAATTTGCATCGGTATTTGCATTAGTATATTATTATTATTATTATTATTATTATTATTATTATTATTATTATTATTATTATTATTATTATTATTATTATTATTATTATTATTATTATTATTATTATTATTATTATTATTATTATTATTATTATTATTATTATTATTATTATTATTATTATTATTATTATTATTATTATTATTATTATTATTATTATTATTATTATTATTATTATTATTATTATTATTATTATTATTATTATTATTATTATTATTATTATTATTATTATTATTATTATTATTATTATTATTATTATTATTATTATTATTATTATTATTATTATTATTATTATTATTATTATTATTATTATTATTATTATTATTATTATTATTATTATTATTATTATTATTATTATTATTATTATTATTATTATTATTATTATTATTATTATTATTATTATTATTATTATTATTATTATTATTATTATTATTATTATTATTATTATTATTATTATTATTATTATTATTATTATTATTATTATTATTATTATTATTATTATTATTATTATTATTATTATTATTATTATTATTATTATTATTATTATTATTATTATTATTATTATTATTATTATTATTATTATTATTATTATTATTATTATTATTATTATTATTATTATTATTATTATTATTATTATTATTATTATTATTATTATTATTATTATTATTATTATTATTATTATTATTATTATTATTATTATTATTATTATTATTATTATTATTATTA
This sequence comes from Erythranthe guttata, assembly GCF_056151865.1. Lineage (NCBI taxonomy): Eukaryota > Viridiplantae > Streptophyta > Magnoliopsida > Lamiales > Phrymaceae > Erythranthe > Erythranthe guttata. Next base: position 557,251 of record NC_142535.1, read on the forward strand.
TTATTATTATTATTATTATTATTATTATTATTATTATTATTATTATTATTATTATTATTATTATTATTATTATTATTATTATTATTATTATTATTATTATTATTATTATTATTATTATTATTATTATTATTATTATTATTATTATTATTATTATTATTATTATTATTATTATTATTATTATTATTATTATTATTATTATTATTATTACTATTATTATTATTATTATTATTATTATTACTATTACTATTATTATTACTATTACTATTACTATTAGTATTACTATTATTATTACTATTATTATTACTATTATTATTATTATTATTATTACTATTATTATTATTATTATTATTATTATTATTATTATTATTATTATTATTATTATTATTATTATTATTATTATTATTATTATTATTATTATTATTATTATTATTATTATTATTATTATTATTATTATTATTATTATTATTATTATTATTATTATTATTATTATTATTATTATTATTATTATTATTATTATTATTATTATTATTATTATTATTATTATTATTATTATTATTGGTATTGGTATCGGTATTGGTATCGGTACTGGTATTGATATTGGTGTTGATATTGGTGTTGATAATTGGTGTTGGTATAAGTATTGGTATTGGTATTGGTATTGGTAAATATATTGGTATTGGTATTGGTATTGATATTAGTATTGATATAGGTATTAGTATTAGTATTAGTATTAGAATTGGTATTGGTATAAGTATTGGTATTGGTATTGGTATTGGTATTGGTATTGATATTGATATTGGTATAAGTATTAGTATTAATATTGGTATTGGTATTGACATTGGTATTGACAATATTAGTATTAGCATTAGTAGTAGCATTAATATTAATATTAATATTAGTATTAGTAATTAACATTAGTAATTAGTATTAGTATTAGTATTAAAAATTAGTATTAGTATTAGTATTAGTATTAGTATTAGTATTAGTGTTAGTGTTTGTGTTAAAATTAGTATTAGTAGTAGTATTAGTATTGGTATTGGTATTAATATTAGTATAAGTATTAGTATCATTATTAGTATGTGTATAAGTATGTGTATTAGTATTAGTATTAGTATTGGTATTAGTAGTAGTGTTAGTATTATTATTGGTATTAGTATTAGTGTTAGTAATGCGTTAATATTATTGTTAGTATTATTGTTAGTATTAGTATCAGCATTAATTTTAGTATTAGTATTAGTATTAGTATGATTAATAGCATTAGCATTAGTATTAGTATTAGTATTAGTATGTATTGTGAAACACTACTTTGATAATTAAGTTTATGTTAAAGATTCGAGTGTATTGGATGAGGTAGTTGTACCATTTGGATCAGATAATATATCCTATTTTTTATATCACAATTTTTGCATTTTACATTTTTTTTTATATCGTTACTTAAATCAAATGAATTGCTATTGTTTTTTTAAAAATTAGATCATATCATATTATAATATATCAACTATTCAAAGTTTTTACTCGATTATTTTATTTAAAACATATTTTTCATTTTTTATATTACCCTTATGCATCGCATTAACATCCTTTTTTATTTTATTTTAAAAGGTGTTTGATTTATCTCATGAGCGTGTTTTAGTCATTAAAAATTTGTACTTAGAATTAATCTCCGTGCATCGCACGGGTGAATTACTAGTTTGTAAATAATACATAATGTTGAGATAAAATAATTGAAGAAATATCTTTTGCTTTTCATAAATATTCCACCTTCAAAATATCTGCAAATGAAACCATATATACACACGGATACTATCATACTACCAACAAACATAGAGCCCAAACTAATCAACTTTGTACTGTTCAAATTGCAATCAAATAACAAATACTGCTTATATGATTAGTTGACTTAAAAAATATAATAATTATTCATCATTAACTATAGTACCAATAATATTTACACATCTAATCACTAGAAACAAACCTTATTAGGAATCAAAGTGTTTTTCTAAAACAAATCCACCAGATCCAAGAGTCTACTCATGCAAAGCCAAATCGACGAAAAAGGGGACGAAAATCACCATTTATTAATATTTAAATTAGGAAATTCACCTCCGTTTACCAGCCATAACACAAGTAGAATAACAACGATCACGATAACCGCCCACGTCAATTGCAGCATTTTTTTCTTGTTTCTGTTGCCAAATGTTGGGGGTACAGACTCTGCTTTGCTCGGATTTATCAGCAACGAAGATTTCTGAGGCTTTTCCGGTGCCACTGAAGAGTTGTCCTCGACTTGTATTTCGTCGCTAATTATTACCAATGAGCTGTCGGATGTTCCGACATCATTCATATCTATTGGAGCAGCAGAAGCAGCAGCCTTTTTCCTTTCCCTATTTCGTTCCTTCTTTCTCAACCTCTTCTCCCTCACCTGCATTATTTATATTCTTGAAGTAACATAATGTTTTATGTAATGCGAAAAAAATTAAAAAATAAAAACTGTACCTTGTTCGCCTTGGCTAGCTCATCCAACCGATATTGCTCTTTCAACTCAGCATAATTTTTTTCGCTCTCTGATATCCTATTTTCAATAGTTGTTTCTTGCTTAGCTGTCACATCAACATGATCGGGTAGGACAGGTGGCACTTCGTCAGGGCCTAATGAACGTCCATCTAAAGTCTCCAATCTAGTAATAGTACTCCTTCCATTGAATCTGACGTACTCTCTACGAAATTCGTCATCTTTGTTCCATAGTTTCATAAAACTTTCGACCTAAACATACAATCGAGACAAATTAATTAATTTAAAGAGTTCGTTCAACTTAAACATCAAAAATCTCACAAAGATATATCAAACATACAACTTACATTATCCATGCACACGCGGGAAAGCCCCTTTGTATTCCGGGCGGATGCATACTTACGGGCAAAAGCTTTATCCTCTATGCAGTCGAAGCAGTGTTTGCTCTGCGATTTCAGTCATTCAATTAAACTATAGTCACAATTCCGTAACACAATTTTTTTGCGATTCCACAATTTTAATAATTTGCATCGTCATTCTAGAGCATCAAGCAAATTCAACTCATTTATAGGATTAATAACTGCATTACTATTGCATCTAGTACACTGAATAAATATATCTATATATCGCCTTTCTCACAGTAAAATAAATTAGCTAGTGTGTATTTAGAGATTACCTTCTCATAAAGTTTTTCTGACAAACTCTGCCACTTAGCATATGCCACTTGGTGAACATCATTAGCAGCTCTGTACAGAGCTTGGAGTTGATTTATTTGTTTTATTGCATCATCGTATTTCTTGCTGTTTTCCTTATGAACCCGACTGTTGACCTGCGAATAAAATAATACAATAACATTTGTGTTTTTTCCCCCACACTATAATATTTTCTTTTTTTTAAAAGACAAAGTAACATATAGATAGACGCCTTACCGTTTTCTCTTGGACTTGTAACAGAATAGCATGCAAGTCGTTTGCCTTTTCATCGCGTTGTAGCTTAGCAAGTCTGACTTGTTCTTCAAGACTTCCATCATAACGAATTGGGACGCTAACCAAAAAGTTGAACAGCTTTGTGGCAGCCTCAACGTTCATGCTGTCATCTCCGTTGACCACAATCCGATCAGCTGTTATTTTCCCTTTACAAACTTCAATTGATGGTTTCGATGGACCCTCTGCAACATGTTTCACTTTCGTGGGCAATGGATTACGTGGGACTACTGGTGTAGGTGGACCCTTGGCAACGCTCACATTTACAGCTCCCAGTTTCTCAGTTCTAGCATCTAAGTGATTAGGGAGTGCAGGTTTCACGTTCATCGGCATTGGCTTACGTGGGAATAACGGTGTAGATGGACCCTCTGCAACTCTCACATTTACAGCTCCATTTACAGTTCCTAATTTCTCATCTAAATAATTTCGGAGTGCAGGTTTCACTTTCACGGGCAATGGCTTAGGTGGGATCTTTACAACTGCCACCCAACTTTTAGTTTTATAAGAACTACTCTCTATCTTTATCCTATCTCCCTTTACCAAGGGAGGAAACTCGTCAATCTCCTCCACTTTGCCTGCACAATTGGAATCAACCCCAATTCCAGTCCCATCTTCGGAATCAACCCCAGTTCCAATTCCAATCCCATCTTCCGATTGAACACCAGTTACAATCTCATCTTCCGATTCAACCCCAGTTCCAGTCCCATCTTCGGAATCAACCACAGTTCCAGTCCCATCTTCCGATTCAACCCCAATTCCAATCCCATCTTCCGATTCAACCCCAGTTCGAATCCCATCTTCCGATTGAACACCAGTTCCAATCTCATCTTCCGATTCAACCCCAGTTCTAGTCCCATCTTCGGAATCAACTCCAATTCCAGTCACATCTTCCGATTCAACCCCAATTCCAATCCCATCTTCCGATTCAACCCCTGTTCCAGTCCCATCTTCGGAATCAACTCCAATTCCAGTCCCATCTTCGGAATCAACCCCAATTCTTATCCCATCTTCAACTACACAGGAACTAGTGGAATCATTGGAATCATCACCAATTTCAATCCCATGTACAACAACAGAAGAACCATTAAAATCACTGGAATCCTCACCAGTTTCACACTCGGCTACAACTGCGCACAAATCATTAAGACCATTTAAATAATCGTAACAGCTAATCCCGTTGCAATCAGCCTCCGTAAGATTGTCGGAATCATTGTGATGGTTAACCCCATTGGGATCAGGCTTGCTTGAATCCTGTTTAGAGGTGAAGCCCATCAACTCACATAACTCCTCAACACCCATCTTTTTTTTCTTCTTCTTCTGCAAAATTCATTCACAATTGCAGATCAAAATCATTTAACAAGACAATTTATTGCTGGACATACAGAAAATTAGCAACACTGAAATAAACATATAATAACCGTCAAACTTGTAATCATTAAGAACACTGGAATTATAATTTTTTTTTTTAAATTGAGGATGAATCCCGAAAACTGAATTCAATGAACTGATCAGCTAATATATAATACTTGGAGAAATATTCACGTATGAGTGATTAGTGCCCTAATATTTTCAATTTGATGCATGCAAAGGATCTGAAACTAGAGTGAACAAATTTGAATATTCGTAAAAACATTGTATTATTCGCAAAAACAAACCTCAATTACGAAATTTACAAACAAAAATCCCGTTAATTACCTGTTCGTGTTCAAAGAGAGAGAGAACTGTAAACGGCGAAGCGACGATGAGAGTTGGAATATTTATATTATAAAAGGATTGGGGTTTATCTATTAAGTATTTCAAACATACTTGAATTCTACAATTACAATAACACCACTAACATTAAACCCTCACAAGCCCATTGATTAAATTGATCTAAAAAAAAAACTTGTATTTTTCTGTCATCTTATCTTATATATAAAAGAAAATCATAGGAAACCCTAAAAACCGTAATGGTATTTTTGTAATTATTTATTTTTAATATTCTTTTTCTACTAATTTCTTTCTAACTATAATTTTTAACAGTTATCAAAATTAAATCTAACCCATGAAGAATTCTACCTTACTGCTACTTATGTAATTATTTATTTTTAATATTTTTTATGTACTAAATTTTTAACTATAATTTTCAACGATTATTAATCTCCTATTTTTCATCAATATATCTCAAATCTTAAGAGATAAAGTTATAAATTTGATTTGTTAAATCTTAGTCTATTTATTTGGATTATATAGCTTAATATGTAAGATTTAAAAAAACTAATGTTATATAAAATATGAATAATACTACATTATTAAATTTAACTATATTTTCTTATTATGTATTAAATTGATTATTATTTTTTCACTATTTAAATAATATCCGTGCATCGCACGAGTAAATGCTAGTTATTAAACAAAAAAGTATTATGTTATTTTTAGAGTTTATTTCATTTAGTATCTATGTAATTCAATTTGTCTATAGTAAATATTTATTTATTTTTAAATAAAATAATATTGAACAAATTTTTACATATGATTCGTATTATTGAATATAAAATATACAACAATTTTGAAATTGTAATATTTATTTCATGCAATAGTGACTAGGAAAATGAATATTCATATACTAACCAATCCTAAATTGTAGGAAATATTTAAAAAAAAAAAAAAAAAAAACTAATTTGCCTAAAAATGAGCAAATTTGGCCTTTGGTTTTGGATGTTAGTTTTGGATACATGTTGACTACTAATTAAGGTTATTTCAATTTGTTTTAGACTAGTCTTGGGGTAAATTTCGGCAACCCTTGACATAAGATTAAATTACGAAAACCCCTCATGTTTGGATAATTAAAGATATTCATCAATTATGAATCTTCTCGGTATCTAGAAGAATCTATTGTATTTGACACCATTAAGATCAATTATGAATCTTCTTGGTATCTAGAAGAATCTATTGTATTTGACACCATTAAGGATAAGGATTACGTTACCAAAAAAACATTGATATATGATTATATTAAGAAGACAACTCATATTATAACAATGAAATACAAAGCCAATGAAAATAGAGTATATTCAAACACCATTGTTGAAAGTTTTTTACTCCTCAAACCATATCCATCAATGCAAAAAACAAAAAGAGTTCTATATCAATCATGTATATGAACTAAAGCCATTAAAGAACTCTATACTAATCTAAAACATTGACCAAATAATCTTAGTAAGGAACCAAAGTAGTATACCACCCTATATTATCTATATATCCGTCTGTAGAACAAAACCCGCCGAATTAATCCGAGTCTAACATGCAAAAAGGGCGAAATCAGATAACAGGGCTTCGTCGCTTGTAATGTATGCTTGAAAAAACACCGATATTTCCCAGCCAGAACAGAAGTAGAATAACCAGGCTTGTGACACCCACCCACATCCACTGCTGCAATCTTTTCTTGTTTCTGTTGCGTAGAGCTGGCGGCACAACTGATTTTGCCTTGCTCTGCTTTGCGAATAACCACGATTTCTGCGCCTTTTTAGGTACTGCTGAAGAAGAAGTAGTTGTAGTAGTAGTGTCCTTCGCTTCGGTGTCGATGCTAATTACCGAAGCGGTTTCAGAGCTTGGAGCTGTGTCTATGTCGTTGACGTCTGAAGCAGCCTTCTTTCTTTCCTTCTTTCTCTGCCTCTTCTCCCTCTCCTGCATTGTTTCGATTCTTAATTTAATGTAACCATTTACGCAATTAAAGAAAATAAAGGAAAAAAATTAAAACATTGTAGTTTCACCTTTTCTTTCAGTTCTGCTTCCTTCTGTGTCTTGAGTTCTGCTCTCATCTGTAACTTTTCCGCTTGTCGTTTCTTCCTCTCACGTGCCTCGTTAGCCTTGGCTAGTGCCTCCAACCTTCGTTCTTCTTTCAACATAGCTTCAACCTCCTCCTTTCTCCTTTCCTCTACTTTCCTTATCGACTCAATCTCCTCCTTCGATTTCTTTGGCTCCTCTTGCACCTCATCAGGAATCTCCTTAACAGAAACGGTGTCCAAGCCATTCGAGTGTATATGTATAGCAAGTCCCTTATTCGTCACTTCTTGATTCTTAAGTTCCGTCATTTTCTTCACAGTTTTAACCTCTGAGGTCACATTTTCGACCATTGGTTCTTGCTTTAGCTCTAGAGTTGGAGTTTGTGATGTAAGAACATCAACCTTGACTGGAGTCGGGACCATCTTAACTCTGTCATTAACATAACTCGGTAGTATAGGAGGCTCCTCATCGGGGCCAAGTGCGCGCCCGTCTAAAGTACCGAATCTCCTTACGTAACTCCTTGCATTGAATTTAACGTAATCTGTGCGAAACTCCTTGCTTGTGTTCCACAGTTCCATGAAATTTTCCACCTATGGAAGTGAGATAAATTCGTTAAGCTAAAGAGGTTTGACTTAACCATCAAAAACCAGAAAGACCAAATATAAAACTTACATTATTAAAGCACAGACGGTAAAGAGCCTCCCTATCCCTGGTAAATGCATAATTATTTGCAAGAGCTGCACTGTCCTTGTACTTGAAAAAGTGTTTGGTCTGCCATATCAGTCATTCAAATTAAGCTAGTCACTTTATCACAGTTCACAAATCAAGAGAAATGTTTTTATGCTATCAAGGGCATGTGATAATTGGTACGGTAACATCACGAAGAAAATAAATATTAACAAAAAAAAAAACACCCGAGAATGATGATAATTACATAGGCTCTTAGCACGGATTATAAGAGATTTACCATTTCTCAATTTTCAAGGACTACAAATGAACACCATTAAGAAGTTTAAACCCTAGGGCAAAATGAGCTAGTAAAACTGAAACTGTAGTATTTCGAGGTTATAGACAAAATCAAGCTTTGAATTAACATAAGCTTGATTAAAGTCAACTAAATGGATATTCATTTGTGAGACCTAAACCCATCAAATATGCAGATATTTCTCGATCTCCATAAACCAGGCTACAGATTGATCCCGTATTTTACATTTTTTCACATGCTAAAAATTAAATAAGAGATTCAAATGTGCTTCTGGTTTTATTTCTCTTCTACACGCCTACTTGAACTTTTACTGCTCCTTCGTTTCATCTTTAGGGCCATTAAGTTGTATAGTTCTATCATCTGTCTATTTCCCAGAGTTCACTTTAACAATTATATGCTATTCCAATTTTTTAAAGGTAAATATGACGGACCAATTTTTTCCCTTTTCTCCCAACCAGACCGAATTTTTCAAACATAATTTCTTTTTACATGAGCTGGTCTTTCATAATTTTAATAACTTTGCAAAAAAAAAAAAAAAACCAAAAAAGAAATTTCAGCTCATCTGTAAGTATATTAACTGGATTACTATTGCATCTAGTATATTGGAATTTATACCCTTATTGCATATGATCAATGCACACGAGCCTTTCTCGTAATAAAATAAGTAAGCAAGGGTACATTGAAAAATACATTACCTTCTCCGAAAGTTCTTTTCTCAAATCTTGCCACTGAGCGTATGCTTCTTGGCGCACATCATTTGCAGCTCTAAACTGAGTCTGAAGTTCCCTAACCTTTTTATTTTCATCGTCATATTTCTTTTCCGCTTCCGTAGCAACCGCCTCAGATTTTAAGACTCTTCCTTTAAGCACATCAAGCTCCTTCCTTAGAATCTGCACATGCCAAGCCCACGTTAACAACTCGAACAAATTATGTGTTTCACTGTGAGCAGCTTTTTCACCATATTATATTTTCATTCTAATATAACTTTACATAAACCTTAACAGTTTCATAAGTAATGAGGTTTGCACACCTTTAAACGCTCTTCAACCTCCTCTCTCTGTTCAAGTGCCTGGTTGATTTCATCTTGGCTACCAATATTAGAAGACAATTGTTCGCGAATTTGCTTCAGTTGCTTGATTTCACGAATGAGCTGCTTTTCTTCTTTCAAGGGAAGAGTCTCATGCTGAATCATACGTTCCATATTGTACATCTGCGAGAGGGACGATTTAATCATTTAAGAGAACAAATATTTTGTACTGCAAGAGAAAATAGAAAACCACATGCTCAGACATGCATGCAGTGGCGTATCTACCATAGTCCTAGGGTGTGCAGTTGCACACCCTTGGATTTAAAAAAAAAAAAAAAAAAAAATTATATATAATATTTTGGGGTTTTTTTTTATATTTATAACTAATGAGGGGTTAAATTGAAATTTAGTAAAAATTAATACAGCCTTACCAGAGTCAGAGACCCCTAATATGTTGTTTTTTTTTTTTTTTTCTATTTTTTATGTATATACTCCTTTTTAAATTCCAAATCTTCTGTAAATAAATTGGCTTGTAGTTAATTGGTAGAAAGTTTTTAAAAGGAACAAGATTTAATTTTCATTACATACAATATTTCAATTGTTTTCAATTTTTTGAATATGTGGGTATTTTTAAATATTTTATATAATCTAAATTATTCAAAAATTCTTAATGTTATATATATATATATATATATATATATATATATATATATATATATATATATATATATATATATATATATATATATATATATTATTTCAATTATTTTCTAAATTTACAACTATGTGGGCATTTTTTTTTATATTTTAAAAATTCAAAATCTGCTAATGAATTACATATTTTGTTACTTGCAACTTTAATATGTTTACCACTCCTTCAATATTTTCACCAATTTTATGTCTAAATATTTCTTAAATTAGTCCAAAATTTGTAAAACAATCCCTTTAAATTTGAAAATATTACATATTTTTATTATTTAATGTTTATAGTATTAAAAAAAAATCGGGGGCGCTGCCCCCGAACCCCCGTAAACTTTTACCCAACCATCATATTTTCTACTATATTTAATCCGAACACCATTGGCAAAAATCCTGGATTCGCCACTGCATGCATGTCAAGTGTATATACACAGAGAGGGCAGGGGAATGCTTACCTGGCTATCAATATCCTCAATAGATAACGCATTCTTGGCTTTGTTAATGACAGCCTGAAGAGAATCTATTTCCACGCGTTTTGATCTCACCAACTTCCGTGCACTTCTAGCTTCACCCTTGGCATATTCATAATCGATCCCATGAATCTGAGTGTTGGCCTGCAAAGTGGTAAAGACCAATGAAGTTTCTGCTTTATCCTTCAAATCAAACAAAGAATAGTTAAATAGTTCAGTTTCTTACTCTTTTTTCCTGTATTTGGACTTGTACAGCTTCCCTCAGTTTTGTCTTTTCATCAACATGTAGCTTTGCAAGCCTGATTTGTTCTCGAAGGCTTTCATCATCAAATCTTGGTACCCTGACCAAAAAGTTGAATGGCTTCGGCTTCGTCTTAATAATTGCTGCTTCTCCGTCGATCGAGGAACCACCTATTGAAGCGACGGATATGTTGTTGCTGGAAGAATTTTCACTTTCCTCATTTTCTTGCAAGGACAAGTTATCATTACTATTTCCTACAGCACCATCCAATTGATCTACCATGTCTTCAACGTCTCTTTTGTCTGACACAATGTTAGCTGCACCTTCCTCAACATCAAATTTATCTGAAACCTCTGTTCTGCATGCGAGAGTCACACTACCATTCGTTTCTACGCTGCTTATGGTAGAAACGTTATGAACATGATCTCCAGGTTTCGATTTCACATCTAAAGTTTCAGGTGGGCTGCACGATTTCACATCAAAATTTTCAGGTGGGCTGCAGGATTTCACATCAAAAGTTTCAGGTGGGCTATCTGCAGCTTTGGCTTTCTCACTTGAAACTCTAGTTTCAGCATGGGGTTCACCCAATTGAGAAGTTGGTTCTTTCTCTGCAAGAACAGCTGTGTCAAGTGTAGAGTCAGATCCTAAGCTTGCCTCTTTGGAGTAACTCCTCATCGAACTGTCATGAACAGGAAGTGCTTCTTCAACTTCTTCTGATTTTGGACCATCAGCAAGTGAAGAAGAAACCGCTCCAATAGTTTCAGCATCAGAGATTACATTTTCAATCTCAGGTTCATAATCATTCGAAGTTGGAAAGCTTTGAGTCGGCGCAAAAGCCTCAGTCTTGGTTTCAGATAGACTAGTTGCACCAGACACCTCACTGCCGTCAAGGTGTATCTCAGGTTCTTCGTGATACTGAACACCATTATCAACATTAACATGACATACAGAGAAATCTTCCTTACCTTTTTCTTCTAAAACAAGGTCTCCAACAGTTTCCACATGACCATCAGTATTAATCGGGCTAGTTTTTGCTTCGTCCGTCGGTTCCAGTATACCAGGAACATTGTTGTCAAGTGTATCACACTGTTGACTTTGAAGTACAGATGAACTCAAAGTTGTCGTCGCCTCCTCCTCAACTTTCTCTTCCTTGTTATTAATTGGATGCGGCTCCAATTCCAAATCCGATGATGTTGATGCTGGAATTTCATGTGCTGCAGTTTCCACCACTTCTCTCTCCGATTTTATCTCATCATTGGTCTCCTTGCTCACATCTTGCAAATCACAGTCAGCTACATTTACAACCACGTCTTTAGATCCCCGACTTGCTTCTGATGCTTCAGTTACGCTCAAGTTAATCTGATCTGCACATTCATCGTTTGCATTACCAGAATCATTGGTGTTGGACGAAACAATATTCAATTCGACATTCTCTCTTGATATCTCCATAAGTGTCTCTTCCTCGTTTTTTATTGGACACGTCTTCAAATCCAAATCCAAGAAAGTCGATGTAGGAACTTCAACTTCCAAAGTTTTCACAACTTCTCTCTCTAACTTCACCTCATCGTTAGCCTCCACACTCACATCTCGCGAGTCAGAGGCAACTACATTTTGGTCCACCACAGCTTCTGCAATCTCTCCATCTGGATCCTTCACCACTTCAACTTCAGCTTCTACCACAATTTCAGTTTCCCCAATATTATCCTCAACAGAATCAGCAAGAGAAACTTCCCCTCCGTCCCCTTGCTCAAGCGAACTCTCAAGCTTTGAGGTACTAACATTTACTACTGTAAGATCCCCATTTCTCAACTCGACATTTCCGTTTTCCCTTTCATTCAAGGGTTCACTAACTTCCGTACTAACTGTATCCAATTTCTCACTTTCAGGATCCAATTTTTCACTGTAAGGTTTCTCACTTTCATGATCCAATTTCGCATTCTCAGGATCCAATTTCTCATTTCCAGCATCCAATTTCTCCCCACGTTCCTCAACGGTAACAGCCTTCGATTCGGGCAGAATACTCAAACCCTCACCCCCCGCATCCTTATCACCGACAGTATCATCGGAGAGGCCATCATCACCAGACACAAAAACATAAGAATTCTCAAGATCGCTGGTCCCATTGCTATCAGGCTTGGGTAGATCCTTGCAAGAGCTCATTTCCGACAGACATTTCTCCTCAATTCCGACCACATTTGACACCTCCGTTGAAACCTCAGTTTCTGCCATGATTTATCGCCAATGGCAGATCAGGAGCACCTACCTGTTGTTACAGCGGACAATCGATCAACATACAGATTTACAACCACATACGAATATATACGAATATTCAAAATTCTAACTCAGATTCAAATAAGTCCAATCGGAAACCAACCACGCGAGAAATAAACTGCCACAATTTCTTTCTCTTTTCCTCAAAGTATATTTTTTTCTCCTCTCAAAATTTTACGAAATGTCTCCGTTTAGGGATTTTCACTTTTTACTTCATATTTTCTCTTTTTTCTTTTTTCTTTTTTCTTTTTTCTTTTTTCTTTTTTCTTTCACCATCAGTCACAGTGAGAAAGGTAAAAGATAAGAAAACTACTATCCTCAAAGATATTTTAGTATCAGAAATTTACTAATTCTGCCCGACAATAAAGGACATAAATCTTTCCTATTTAAAATAAAAAAGATATGTTCAACTAAACCTAATGCTCTGTAATTAATAGATGTCTATTAAACTTGTCTCCTTCTAACCATTCAATTAACCGACTCGATCTAGCTAATGGCATGAGTACTTTCAGATTTTAAGATCAAATGACATGTTTAATTAGAGATAACTAACAAACACCCGTCTCATTTGAATGATAACAAGTACTCCTATTATTACTAATTAAACACGTGCAAAATGTTTCAAACTAAAATCCACCTCAATTTTATTTTTTTTGTCCATTTTAATTTTCTTTTTATTGATTTTGGGGGATATATAGAGTATATTTATTTCTTGATTGAGAGACACTACATATGCATAGAGCTTGTAATATAAACATAGAAATCAGTAGTTGGGATTGGGATAAGCATGAGTAATGGTGACGTAATAATCAATATATACTTGAAAATGACTCAATAGCCCCGCGAATTGGGTGGACTTTTCTGCTAATTTCTGTTCCGACTTTACAAAAAATAATAAATAAAAAAAAAAAAGGGGAAAAGGAAATATCTTTTAGACTTTAGAGGATTATGTTAGGATATACTCACTAAAAATTAAATAAATAATTTTGGATTTATAAATATTAAAATTATTATCCATCATTCAGAATCAGAACAATATATTTGTATACAGTACTTGGATTTAAAAAATAAAAAAATCACGGCACGTAAGCATGGTCAAGATCCATTATTTTCCATTGTCAAATTAAATAAAATAAGCCACAAAAAAAGTCGTCCTATTTAATTAATACCATTATCTCTTAAAAATAGTCATATTTCCGTTATTGCCCCTCCTCTTCGTCGGGGGAGAACATAAAAATACATGTGAAGACCCAAGAGACAGGGGAAATGGGCCCCATCACTTTCACGAGATTTTTCTTTCTCTTTTAAAATATAAAATATAAATATAAATATAAAACTAAAATTGAAGTTAAAAAAGGTGCTTTTTAAAAAAATAATTAATTAATTTAATTTAAATAAAAAGGTATAGAAATAGTAAACGCGTGGTTTGGATGAAATGGGCTGGTCATACCCCAATCTATTCTACCGGTCGGTTATTTAGGTCAGCCCTTTTAACGGAAAGGCCCACCCAATTTATTTATTTATTAATTAATTAATTAATTAATATTCTCCCCCACGTTTCATCACCGTCACTGAGGGCTACGCCCATCGCCGTAGGCGATGCCAAATTTAGCAGAAGGAGAAGAAAACAGGATGACAAAGACTCACACGGAATCAAAAATTCCTAAATTGCCCTCTGAAATTTAGCTATGATTACGGTTACCCCTCTTTTAGTGAGCTGGATACATAGATAGATACATGCATTTATACACACAGACTTATATATGCAAACACCTCCATTTTGAGCAACAAAAATTGACATCGATTGTCACTGGATGCAAGATCATTCGAAAAAAACACACAATTGAAACATTCAACTCGCAATTAAAAATCAGATCAGCCGAACGGAACAAAGAGATTTGTAGAAAGATGGATACATAAATAATTGAATTGAGATTGCATGAATCAGAGGCGCGGATTAAACAGAGAAGACATATTTAAAAAAAAAATAAAAAAAAAAGGAAAGGAAATGAGTAAACTCACGAGGAAATGTACGATCCCTGCACGAGGAATCTAGATCCGAGAGAGAATTTGAATCCGCAGATCAGGATCAGCAAATCGACACCGCCAATGGAGACTGAATTTTGATCTCGATTCAGTGTAATTAACGTATAATTAAATGTTTAATCTCTGTTTTCTGCTCTCCAGAAACACACACACACACACACATACCAGAGAGAGAGATGAAGAGAGAGAGAGAGAGATGAGAGAAGAGAGAGAGAGAGATGGTGGTGTGAATGTGTGAAATTTGTGATGGCTGTGTTTGGAGTAGGAGGTGTCCGAAACTAGATCTGTGACAGTTATATATAGACGCGGACGGATTTGCTCGCTGGCTGCCCTTTTTACTTTTTTTTTTTTTCTTTTTTTTTTTTTTTAATTGTTTTTGGGAACATTCAATTCACTAATTTCACTATTTTCTTCTTTGAAGAAAGAAATAAAAAATTAAAAAATGCAATAGTACCCCTTCCCCATCATTGATTAATAATGTTATTTTCTCTATTTAGTAATGATAATTAAATAATTGGATCAAGATCTAAATGAAAAATTAAATGTTATGCTCGAGTGTTTAGAATATATGTAATGATCGATACGAGCTTTGTTAGAATATGTCGTTACAGACAAAGCTACATCAGTGTTCTCGGTTTAGTATTTATAGTAAATACTTTACGTCGATTGTCGTGTTCACCGCGTGTCTCTCGATCCGATAGATCTACAAGTTTCAATTAAGATAACAACATATCAAATTCGATTAATATTGTTATCTCTCTGTTTCGTAACGAATACATGACTAATTGGATCGAGATCTATGCTTAAGGGTTAGAAATGATCCACACGAACTTGTTAGAATGTATCGTTGCAGTAAACGACAAAGCTACATCAATCATCTGGGGTTCGTATATATAGTAAGTATTTTCCGTTAATTGTCGTGTGTAGCACGTGTCTCTCGCTACGAAAGATCACTAACTTTCAATCAATATAACATAAACTCGAACCCGAGTTGTTACATCGAAAATTACAATTTGCATGATAGTTATTTATTCTTGGGTAAATTACAACATCATGAGGTGTGATCAAATTACGAAAATACCCCTCTTGTACGGGTAATTACAATCACCCCCTCAACTATAAATCTTCTTACACGTCCACGCTTGCGGTGTCAAATTTAGTGGAATATTCTAGATTATATGGAATATTCTCAATTTTGTACCAATTGTATCCCATTCGAACTCCACATTTTGAAGTAAGATGATCGTAAGATGTGTTTTTTGGCTTGTATATATCAGGTTGTGATGCATCAAAAACTGCACTTTTGCACAAAACGAGTACAAACTAGAGAACATTCCACAGAATCTAGAAGATTATGTTGAATTTGACCCCATAAGAATGTACGTGTAAGAAGATTTATAATTAAGAGGGGTAATTGTTATTATCCAAACATAAGAATTTTTATTTTTTTTTAATTTGACCATACCTCAAGGGGTGGTTGTAGTTTACCCTTTATTTTTGTTTATAGATTATTTTTTTCATTCAAGTTTAATTTTGGAAATATAGATAGTAACAAATTATATCACAAGTATCTATAAAAGTCAATGTTTTTGTTCTAGTAATAAGTATTTTACGTCGGTTGCTGTATTTAGTAAGCGATGCAACTTTAAATCCAGAAAGCAGAAAACAAAATCCGTAAAATGGTTGATACATCAAAATTTACAATTTGCATTTTAGTTATTTTATTCTTGTTTTTAGATTATTTTTATCATTCTAGTTTATTTTGGTTTGATATATGATATATCCAATCGAGATATATAAATCTAATTAATTTTAACACATTCTGAAAAATGCGAGGATCAAATTCCAAAAACAGATGGACAAAAATGTAAATGTTGCAAACCTTAGGGACCAAATTGTGAATTTTGAAATATTGACGACCCAATCGCAAATTTTGAATACTTAAATGACCCAACTAAAAATTATGAAATATAGACGGGATTGAAGATTCTGAAGGCACATGCTTTAGTGAAAAATGTTGAAAGTTTTCGGACTGAACTGTAAAATTTTCAAATTTGAGAGACTAAACTGAAAATTCTAAAAAATAGAAGGACTGTGAATTCTGAAAAAACAGGATATGCGGCAGATTTTGAATTTTAACGAGAAAACAAGATCTCTTTTCTTTTTATTTGGTCAGAAATTTCATTTCCACATAATCAATTTGATGATTTTAAAGATGGATCAGCCGATGTAGTTGAAGTATGATGAGTTGAAAGAGGAAAGTGGACCCTGAGATACCTGCGATTAAAGAACAAGTAAACTAAGTCGGAGGTTGATCTGGTGGAAACCCCTCCAACGCTCGAGTCAGACGTGTGGATTACAATTGTCGTAGAGAGAATACGAGGAGTTGTATTGTTCGAGTATTGAACGTACCTTAACAAATAAGTTAAAATCTTTATTTAAACCTCGTTGATTGGACTGGAGATAATTAATTGAGATTGCCGGACCAAACCTTATCTGAAGGTGATTGGGCCTTCGTTGTAGTGATCTTCAGAGTTGGGCTCGTGACCCAGTAAATTAAAAAATTGTAAGCCCATTGGCCTGGCCCACTTAAACATATCATTACAGTTCTATGCAACATTCAAGTATATACCTCCAATGAATATGAACTTTAAATAAAATTGGCATCGTTAAACTCTTGTGAGTTAAAATCTTTAATTGAATGGATAAAATCGTAACTCCAAAATTCGCCTCAAATTCTTTTTCTTTTTTATTGGTATTCGATAAAGCTTATCAAAATGATTCATCGTAAAATGGTTAGATCCAAAACATTACTATTGATTAAGCATTTCAAGTCACATAAATTCGAAATATTTTCTATTACATTTTTCCATTATATGTATCTTGAAAACACATATATCAATATAAAACATTTAACTTCGAAGAAAAGCAGCATCAAAAAACCAAAAAAAAAAAAAGGTAAACTAAGGGGATGGGTTGAACCATGTTGGACCGGGATCAATTCTTGTAATGCTTCGGAGATCAGTCTGATAGTAGCACGGGGAGAAAGTCTTATTTTATGATTGGTGTTTGGATTAAGTAGGTAGGGATGGGCATTCGAGATCGAGATTCCGAAACTCGTTTCGTACTGATCGGATTTTGTAAATTGACAAAGGAAATTAGGAATTTCAAATTTTTGGAATTTACCAAAATCTCAGTATTGAAAAATAAATATAATTTTGAATGATTCATATGACTACGAGTATGTTGAATACATCGTCACATTGAACAACATAAATTGTAAATTTTCTCGATTATGTACTTATAACTAGGGTTGAACATGAGTCGATTTTCCAACCGACTAACTTTTGACCCACTTTTAATGGTTGATAAACGATAATTAACCGACTCATATAGGCATACCGATAATTTTAACAGAGTGTATAAATGAGTCGGTCGGTGGTTTGCAGTTTACTCAAACGTCTTTTGGGCTGGTTGAAAGAAGTTTTGGTGCATTACACTTTTGCCCCTAAAGGGACCGTTTTTGAAATATACATAATTAAGAAGCAAGGAGTGCTGGGCTGGGCCGTTTCTGCAATTTACAGAAGAAAGCTGGGCTGTTCTGCAGATTCGGCTAAATTGCATTTTCACCCCCACCTTGGGGCCTTTCTGCAATTATCGAGATTTACTCTACTTAGGAATAGTAGTCTTTGTTTTTTCTCTTTTAGCCCTATTTTTGGGCGTTTTTGCAATAGATCATAATAGGACTATGCCCGTCCCCTTTTTTATTCCTTTCGTTTGTAGGGGTATCATTTTCCTTGTGTATGCCACAAGATTTTTAACGAGACCTCCTTGTACTTTGATAAGTATTTAATGGAATAAAAAAAATTGATCTAAGAAAAAGTTTACTCAAAAGCCAATTTGCATATAATTATCCGACCAATTATCTTTTTTATCATTACAAAAGTATTGTAAATATTTATTGATAATTAATTAATAAAATAATGATAATAAATTTTAGCGAAAAAACAAAGTTTAAAACATAAAATAATATATTAAAAAAGTCAAAACTCAAAAACTCAAAATACAAAGTTATAAGCATCTAAATTCTAAATACTTATTTTACAATTCCTATTTCCTATTCTTCTTTATGTATTTACTTATTTCCTATTCTTCTTTAGTTAAAAAACTCTTGAAAGGTTAGTTTTTTTTTAACATCAATTTTCCCAAAAATTTGAATTTTTACTTTTAAGTTGATAAAATAATATTATTATTGTAAAAAAATATTAACAATTAGATGGCAGATAATTTCGAACCAACAGATTCATTTTTTTTTCCGAACAAAATCAATTCCCAACCATTATTCGACCCACAATGATCGGGCCGGTAATGCTTTTCAATTTTCAACATAAATGATTGGTCGGGCAAACATATAATTGATCGATGATTACCCGACTCAACTCATGCCCAATCCTATTTATAACAATCTTCTCGTTTAAGTATTTATAACAAGTATTGTAACTTGAAAGATCTACAATTTCAATCAAGATAACATAAAAACAAAATCCTAATCTAAAAAACTCTAATGGTATTTCTTTAATTATTTATTTTTAATATTTTTTTCTCTACTAATTTTCAACAATTATCAATCTCCTAATTTTCATCAAATATATCTCAAATCTTAAGAGATAAAGATAGAAATTTAATTTGTTAAATCTAAACATATATATTTGGATTATAAATCTTAATATGTAAAATTTAAACAAACTAATGTTATACAAAATATGAATAATAATACATTATTAAATTGGGTTAATCACAAAAAGGCCCATGACAAGGGCACTTAATTAAAAGAGGGACATCCAAGTTTTTTGTTTTTCAAATAAATCCAGCTCATTCAAAATTATTTGCAAATAAGGAAAATCCTTTTATATATACCAAGATTACCCCCAATTCGTTGAAACCCAATTCAACTCCAATTTCATGATTTACACCCCAATTTAGCCAAATTTCATCAATTAACCAATTTTAACCATAATTTCAATTTTGACCCGCCTCCATCGGAGACCGCCGGTCTCAAGCGTTGACTTTTTTTTTTTTTTTTTTTTTATAATTTTGTTTTTTCTAAAAAAAAATATTTTAATTAATATTACTGTCTTGGCTGCTAGATTATTGTCTCCAGCAGTTATTTAACTGTTAATTGACTTTTTTTTTCTTTAAAAATATTTTAATTAATATTACTGTCTTTGCTGCTAAATTACTGTCTCCAACAATTATTTAACTGTCGGAGACGGTAATTTAACTATTAATTGAATTTTTTTTTTTCAAATATTTTAATTAATATTACTATATTCGTTGCTAAATTACTGTCTCCAGCAGTTATTTAACTGTCGGAGACAGTAATTTAACTGTTAATTGACTTTTTTATTCTAAAACACAATTTAATTAATATTACTGTATTCGTTGCTAAATTACTGTTTCCACCAGTTATTTAACTGTCGGAGACAGAACTTTTTTTTAAAATTTTTTTTTCTTATAAAAAATTATTTTAATTAATATTACTGTCGTGGCTGCTAAATTACTGTCTCCAACAGTAATTTAACTGTCTTAGACAATAATACTAATAATATTACTGTTCGGGAAAATAATATTCATAATATTACTGTCCCTGGTAATATTACTGTCTAGGATAGTAATTTAGTAGTCAAGACACTAATATTAATTAAAATATTTTTTTCAAAAAAAAAAAGTCAACGCCGGAGACCGGCGGTCAACAACGGAATCTGGCCGGAAAAAAAAAATTCAGAAAAAAATTTATTTTCTGAAAAAAAATATTTTGGGGGTTAATGTGATATATTTGTTTAAATTCGGGGTCAATGTGTAATATTAATAAAGTTAGAGCATAATGGATGGAATTAATAAGAATTATATTATGGAAGGTATTTTAGACTAAAGACATGGAGATGAGTTTAATTAAGAGACTGTTTTTTCTTTGTGGACCAATGTGCATTTAAGTCCCATGTGATGAGCTTTTTTGCCGTTCGTCCTATTAAATTTTACTATGTGCGTGCATGTACTATATTTTCTTATTATGTATTAAATTAATTTTTTTTTAACTCTTGAAAATGCTAGTTAGATTATTAATTAATACGAAGTGATGGGTTGGGATGGGATTAAAGTTTAGTTTTCAAAATACACTGTAGGGATTCGGTTTTGGTGGATACAATATTGTACTTGGTTGGTCAGATTAGTTGATTGATGTAGGATTAAATCTTTGATGTATTATTTTGTAGTAAATTACACAAAAACCTTTACCTTTATTTATATTAATATAATAATCACCCCATTCCCTTCACAAATTTCACCTCCCACCCCATTTGTTTGCTGTAGAAATTTTCATGTTTTTACAATTTTCTTAAAAAAATGAATGAGGGGGGATTTGTCAAATAGCCCATACTTTTCAATTATATTACTATTATAGATACAAAAATAGGAATAATAAATGTGAAAATTCCACAAAAAATAAATTTAGAAGGTATGGAGATCCCAAATTTTATTAAAATCCCACTCATTCAAACACTGAGATTGAACATTAGATAAACACAATAACAAATTTAAGACATGATCAAAAGCTACAAAGGAACATAGAAAACAGTACAAGATTCAAGACAAAAATACAGAAATACATATCGCAGATTATGCACCGACTTTTGCTCGGAAATTATGGATCTTCACTCGTGTCCGGATCCTCTGCCAACAAATAGGACCAACAATTGTTATATAAAATTCATAAAAATGTACAAATCTGATATTTACTTGAAATGTATACAAGTATATTTTTTATGAGTAAATCAAACCATAAAAGACCGTACCTCAAGGCAAATTCCATCCCAATAAAGACATATAAGCAGTTTTCATTTCTTTTAAATTGTTGTTGATTGTCTGAGATTCATCTTCTTTTTGAGATCGTTCAATCCTTCTGTTTCACTCCACTAAAAATTGATCTCTTTTAAATCCCGACAAATTCCTTGCACTCACTTAGTTATTTTTTGTGATTCTACGATGAAGATGAATGGCCAAGAGTTGAGAAAGATGATAGTAGAACCTTAACTCGCATAAGTTTCTATGTCACCATGCCAATCAATTGGTTAATCCTGAAATATACAGGCAAAAGATTTTGCATGATAGTATGGGAACGTCCATAAAATATAATAATGTGTAAAAATACATAATATAGTAAAGGGCATTCGTTAGATGAGGATCCCGATTTCTGAAGAGTATTTTATTATTTGTTTTACTTAGAAAATCCCTGCATATAACCTTCAATGAAAAATGTTGGTAATATTAATGGATTAATACAACTTTTTAAGTGAACCAATATTTTAATAATATTTGTGATTTTTGTGAGACACATCATATAGATGGTCTCACATGTGCGTATTATATACGCACAATATCAGTTTTTACGTTTTCTAGACATGTTACTATACCCTGGACATATGAGAATGGATAGTACGGGAGGCACTCGATCAAAATAATTTTGATGAAATTTGTGCATTACTTGGGATAAATATCAGTACTTTGTAGCACATGCTCTCACTAATATGAATTAATTAAATCCACTATATAAACCGGTCATAATAAACACGCTCCAAATAATTATGTAGAGCTTAATATATATGCCGAAAAAGGCAATTATAATTTTCTAGGAAGATTATGCTAGTGAACATGTTCAAAAACAGGTTGTCGCTAGAGCCGAGTTTGGCCTAAATGAGAGAAAGCGATTAAATCGGAATTGGCTTTCTTAGAAAAAACTAAATAAATACTGGCAAGTTGTATAATCTCCGAACAATGTAAAATTTCCTTGATATAAATGGGGATTTGTTCTTTAGAGGAATAATAACAATAAAATTGTACGATATAATGTCTGCCTTATAACTCAAGGACTTTCCCGATATGGGATTGATTATGATTAAACGCAGTTAATGATAATGAATGCAATCCTTTTTCGTTTCCTAAGGTTGTGCATGAGAGAATGGACATACGTCTAACAGGTGAACAGTCTATCTATATGGTTCACTGAATATTGATATCAATATACAAAACTCCGATGGATTTAAAATGCCTAAGGTAAAGATAGACCAATGATATGTTGCACTCTTTTTTCCTTTTACTGGGTCTTTTTTCCATATGAGTTTTTCCGACATAAGGTTTTTAACGGGGCAATATTTGACCTCCGAAATAGCTATTTTTGAAGTTTATATTACTTGTTTCAGGGGAACATGAAAAACTATAATATGTATTACTTTTTTTCTTTTTTTTTTTTTGTTCCTTTTGACCGGTTTTTCCTGCAGAGTTTTCCAGCTCAAGATTTTTAGCGAGCCAACTTATAATTTAACATCCCGTATCGGGGGCTTATATTGCTCAATTCAGGGGAGCAACGGTGTACAACACTCTTTTTTTTCCTTATAATTGGTTTTGCTCCCATTGGGTTTTCCAACTATGGTTTTTAACGAGACAACTTATGCACGAACAACTTATACACACAGCTTGAATTTGAGTCATGCATTCTCTTTTCCTTTTGACCGATTTTTTGTCCCACTAGATTTTCCGTCACAAGATTTTTAACGAGGCATTTACTCTACTCATCCAAATTTAATAGCCGATATAATAATGTTATGTTCAAGATGGAGTGTTACAATACATATGGACTTCTAGCATTATTAGCACATGGGCTTTTATCGACGAGACAAGTGGTGGAACAAATGTCTTCTCATGAGAATAGCAATAAATATCATGTCTATAAATATTTGTAATTCTTAACAACAAATGCAATGAAATATATTTTATGCCCAATTTCTTTCTCAATTATCAATAAATGCAATTTTTCCGATCACGAAAATAAACTTTGGTTCAATTACTTTCTCAAGTAGATTTTTGTAAGAACCACCCGTAATCTCTAATTGTCGAAAAAATTCTTGTATTAAAAGATTTAGCAATGACCCCCTTATGAAAATTAGTCAAAGTCAATAAAGTCTCTATTAGCTTGAAGCGTGATACACTTGCGGCTTATGCGATTGGGCGTGTTGGTCATGAAAAGACTAAAATACCCTTTAAATTCAACATATTGAAAACTACATGTTCACCCCATAACTTTTATAACCCCAAAGTGAAGTTTTTATAATCTTCAATTTAATACCTGATACTTCAAAAAGGCACTCTCTCAAAATCAACAAAACATATCTCCTATTTTTTTTTGCCAACCAAAAATTGCACGAGCATACCTGAATATTATTATTCTTAGCACCGATGTTCAAAATGCCCATTTTTGGCCAAAACTGACCGGAATCCAAATCACGTGAATAGAACTGTGAGTTGCACGTATGCAATTCAGGGAAGAATTTGGCTAAAAACTAGAATTTTTAGTTGTTGGTGCAACAATTTATTAAGTTCAGGTATGCTAGTGCAATTTTTTTCCCGTTCAAGGATAAAGTGCAAAATCGTCCAAAGCTAAGGGATTTTTTTGCAGTTAACCCTAATTTATAATCTAACAAAGCTTCATAATAATTGGCTGATTGCACCCCTTTAAATGCACTCAATTCGCACATTGCACCATAAATTTTATCTTTTACAATTTTATACCTAAAAATACTAAAATAGGGTGCAATGTGCAAATATAATGTTTCTATAGGGGTGCAAAAGGCCGGTTTATAATTCTTGGCCGCCACAAATAAACCCTTGCCCCAACTCTCATCGTACTCATTATACATACACGATACATGTGTAATAATTCATTTCCGAGTATATGAGCTTTTGCTCCGTCTCAAATATTTTCCGTTGTTCATCCGGTGATAGTATCAGGCGACGGCAGATTCAGTTGGGGTTTCCGCTTTACGGTGAGTTCTCTTGTCACTCTCTGATTTTTAGGTCATTCTCGTTTCCCCTATTTTGCTGTCAGTGATTCTAGGGCTCAATTTTGTTTTCCTATTTTTCAATTCCCCCAAATATCCAAAACCTAAGTAGAAGCGTAGTTGCTTTCCTCATAAAATCTCCTTATAATGTTCAGATTTGAGGTGTGGATTAATCGTCTTCAGATTAGTTACTGATACATGCTTTTGCTTGTTGTAATTTAGGTAATTTCCTGGGCTGTTGACTGGACAAGATGGCTCACCCAGGTGGTGGTGCCGAAGCCCATGCTCGATTCAAGCAGTACGAGTATAGAGCTAACTCGAGTCTCGTTCTTACAACCGATTCTCGCCCCCGTGACACCCATGAGCCTACGGGGGAGCCCGAAACTTTGTGGGGGAAGATCGACCCAAAATCTTTCGGCGACCGTGCTTTTAGGGATAAACCCCCCGAATTGGAGGAGAAACTTAAGAAATCTAAGAAGAAGAAGGAGAGGGAGCCTGCCCTTGATGCTGCTCAACCTAGGAGCAAAAAGAGGCGTCTTCAGGAGGAGAGTGTGCTCACTTCGTCGGAGGAAGGTGTTTACCAGCCCAAGACTAAAGAAACGAGGGCTGCTTATGAGGCCATGCTCAGTGTTATTCAGCAGCAGTTGGGTGGGCAGCCTTTGAATATTGTTAGTGGCGCTGCTGACGAGATTTTGGCTGTTCTCAAGAATGATAACTTGAAGAATCCTGATAAGAAGAAGGAAATAGAGAAGTTGTTGAACCCAATTTCCGTCTCTACTTTTGATGAGCTTGTAAAAATCGGGAGGCTCGTTACCGATTATCACGATGCTAGTGATGCTGGTGATGCTGCTGTCAATGGAGATGACGGTCTTGATGATGATGTAGGTGTTGCTGTTGAGTTTGAAGAGAATGAAGAGGAGGAGGAAGAGAGCGATCTGGATATGGTACCTGAGGACGAAGAGGATGATGATGATGTGGCGGAAGTAGATGGCTCTGGTGCTATGCAGATGGGTGGGATTGACGATGATGAGGAGCAGGAAGCTAATGAAGGGATGACCTTGAATGTGCAGGACATTGATGCATATTGGCTTCAGAGGAAGATCTCACAGGCTTATGACCAGAATATTGATCCCCAACAGAGTCAGAAGCTTGCTGAAGAGGTTCTCAAAATTCTTGCTGAAGGTGATGACCGTGAAGTTGAGAATAAGTTGTTGGTGCATCTGCAGTTTGAAAATTTTAATCTTATCAAGTACTTGTTGCGGAACCGGTTGAAGGTAGTATGGTGTACCCGGCTGGCAAGGGCTGAAGACCAAGAAAAGAGGAAGGAGATTGAAGAGGAAATGAAGGGATTAGGACCAAATCATGTTGCGATCCTGGATCAATTGAATGCCACTCGAGCGACTGCAAAAGAGAGACAAAAGGATGTGGAGAAAAGAATTAGGGAGGAGGCTCGGCGGCTAAAGGACGATGGAGGAGATGGTGTCAGGGACCGTCACGAGCGAGTTGATAGAGATGCGGATGGTGGTTGGTTAAAAGGGCAGCGCCAACTTCTCGATCTAGATAACCTTGCCTTTAATCAAGGTGGCTTGCTGATGGCAAACAAGAAGTGCGAGCTTCCTGTGGGATCTTATCGAAATCATAGGAAGGGTTATGAAGAAGTTCATGTGCCAGCTTTGAAGCCAATGCCTTTAGCTGCTGGCGAAAAACTCGTGAAGATCTCTGATATTCCTGATTGGGCACAACCAGCTTTTAAAGGAATGAGCCAGTTGAACAGGGTCCAGAGTAGAGTCTACGAGACTGCTCTATTCAGTGCAGAAAATATCTTGCTTTGTGCTCCCACTGGGGCTGGGAAAACAAATGTTGCTATGCTCACCATACTTCAGCAGATTGCATTGAACATGAATGATGACGGGTCTATCAATCATAGCAATTATAAGATTGTGTATGTTGCACCTATGAAGGCATTGGTTGCTGAGGTAGTAGGTAACCTGTCAAATCGTCTGGAGCAATATGGTGTCGTTGTTAGAGAGCTGAGTGGAGACCAATCATTGACTCGTCAGCAGATTGAAGAAACTCAGATTATTGTGACTACTCCTGAGAAGTGGGACATTATTACCAGAAAATCAGGTGACCGCACATATACACAGCTTGTAAAACTTCTCATTATCGATGAGATCCATCTTCTGCATGACAATAGAGGCCCTGTGCTTGAAAGTATTATAGCGAGAACTGTTCGGCAGATTGAAACTACAAAAGAGCACATTCGGCTGGTGGGATTATCTGCTACGCTTCCAAACTACGACGACGTGGCAGTTTTTTTAAGAGTTAAACTAGAGAAAGGGCTATTTCATTTTGATAATAGTTACAGGCCTGTTCCTTTGGCCCAACAGTATATTGGGATTACTGTAAAGAAGCCATTACAGAGATTTCAGTTGATGAATGATGTGTGTTATGAGAAGGTGGTTGGTGTTGCAGGAAAGCATCAAGTACTGATCTTTGTGCACTCGAGGAAGGAAACATCCAAAACAGCTCGTGCAATTCGTGATACTGCCCTTGAAAAAGACACTCTTGGTAAATTCTTGAAGGAGGATAGTGCAAGTCGTGAAATTCTTCAGTCTCACACGGAGTTGGTAAAGAGCAATGATCTCAAAGACCTATTGCCATTTGGTTTCGCAATTCATCATGCGGGGATGGTTAGAGCAGATAGACAAATTGTCGAGGAGCTTTTTGCAGATGGGCACGTACAAGTCTTGGTTTCTACTGCAACTCTAGCATGGGGTGTCAATTTGCCTGCTCATACTGTTATTATCAAAGGCACACAAATCTATAATCCCGAGAAAGGAGCATGGACTGAGTTAAGTCCTCTAGACGTCATGCAGATGCTTGGTCGTGCTGGAAGGCCACAGTATGACACTTATGGTGAAGGAATTATCATAACTGGACACAGTGAATTGCAATATTATCTGTCCTTAATGAATCAGCAGCTTCCAATTGAAAGTCAGTTTATTTCTAAATTGGCTGATCAGTTGAATGCAGAAATTGTCCTTGGAACTGTACAAAATGCTAAAGAAGCATGCAAATGGCTCTTGTATACTTACCTTTTTGTTCGCATGATGCGGAACCCCACCCTCTATGGTTTGGCTGCTGATGCACTGAAAAGAGATGGAAGCTTGGAGGAAAGAAGAGCCGATCTGGTAAGCATATGTTTGCTATTTTTAAGATTTTACCAACTGTTGTATAGCTTGGCATTGTAGGTTGGTTTTATTTATATTATATGGTTGTCTTGGATTTAATAAACACGTTTATTATTGTCTCAGATAGTTGCATTTTTCTTGTAAAAGTGTTTAAGTCAATTTTCATTTTGTCTCCTTTTAATTATCATTTTTATCTCTGAGGCTAACCCTTCACTTCTTTGGGTCGTAATTAATGTTAGGTTCACTTGTACTAGCCCAACCTTGTCAACAAGCCTGACACCCATGGTTATATCATACCTAGGCAACAGTTATTCGATAATTATATTGTTAATTCTCCCGTCGGGCCATAGATTCAATAATGAGAAGCTACCTCAAACATATTAGTCACAGTTGACCAATAGGTTGTTGTGTTGGTGGTTATTATACACCGATAAAGTTTGCATCCTGTCAATATTCTACATGGTTCTCTTTTGTTTAACTTCTAGAATTCTAGTTTTGATTTGGGTTTGAATTTAATTGATCTGTTTATCTGTTGAATAACTATTTTTGTGGTGCTATTTCAGATTCATTCAGCAGCTACGGTGTTGGATAAGAATAACCTGGTGAAGTATGACCGGAAAAGCGGATATTTCCAGGTCACTGACTTGGGTCGCATTGCTAGTTATTACTATATAACTCATGGGACAGTTTCAACATTCAATGAGCACTTAAAGCCGACCATGGGTGATATCGAACTTTGTCGTCTGTTCTCCCTTAGTGAAGAGTTCAAATACGTAACGGTGAGACAGGATGAGAAGGTGGAACTTGCCAAGCTGTTGGATCGGGTCCCTATACCAATCAAAGAGAGTCTCGAGGAACCTAGTGCCAAAATCAATGTTTTACTTCAAGCTTATATTTCACAATTGAAACTTGAAGGACTGTCATTGACATCTGACATGGTTTACATCACTCAGGTTGGTTTTTACCACATTTTCAATTATTTGCGCTTCCGTGGCAGAAAATTATTTCTCATTGAACTTTTTTTTTTATCTTTGATTTCTTTTGCAGAGTGCTGGGCGTTTAATGAGAGCTCTGTTTGAGATAGTACTTAAAAGGGGATGGGCCCAATTAGCTGAGAAGGCTTTGAAACTATGCAAAATGATAGGCAGGAGGATGTGGAGTGTTCAGACACCACTACGTCAGTTCCATGGAAGTCCAAATGAAATTTTAATGAAAATTGAAAAGAAAGATCTGGCCTGGGAAAGGTATTATGACCTCACTTCTCAGGAGATTGGGGAACTAATTCGTTTTCCTAAGATGGGAAGAACACTTCATAAATTTATCCATCAGTTCCCAAAGCTGAACCTGAATGCACATGTTCAACCAATTACTCGCTCTGTTTTGAGGGTTGAACTAACCATTACGCCTGACTTCCAGTGGGATGACAAAGTCCACGGGTACGTGGAGCCTTTTTGGATCTTAGTTGAGGATAATGATGGGGAAAATATCCTTCATCATGAATATTTCATGTTGAAGAAACAATACATTGACGAGGACCACACCTTGAATTTTACTGTTCCCATATTCGAACCACTGCCCCCTCAGTACTTCATTAATGTTGTGTCTGATAGATGGCTAGGCGCACAGAGTGTTCTTCCCATTTCTTTCAGGCACCTAATCTTGCCTGAAAAGCTTCCTCCTGCAACGGAGTTGCTAGATTTGCAGCCCCTTCCTGTGACAGCCTTGAGGAACCCAGCATATGAAGCCCTTTATCAGCAATTCAAGCATTTCAATCCCGTCCAGACCCAGGTTTTCACCATCTTATATAACTCAGATGACAATGTCTTGGTTGCTGCACCAACAGGAAGTGGGAAGACCATATGCGCTGAGTTTGCCATTTTAAGAAATCATCAAAAGGGACCTGATAATGTCATGAGAGCTGTCTACATTGCGCCTATTGAAGCTCTTGCGAAGGAACGATATCAGGATTGGAAGAAGAAATTTGGGGAGGGCCTCGGGATTAGGGTGGTTGAGTTAACTGGAGAGACTGCAACAGACTTGAAACTTCTTGATAAAGGTCAGATAATAATCAGCACTCCTGAGAAATGGGATGCTTTATCACGCAGATGGAAACAGCGGAAGCATATCCAGCAAGTTAGTGTCTTCATTGTTGATGAACTCCATTTGATTGGGGGTCAGGGTGGCCCTATCCTGGAGGTTATTGTATCTAGGATGAGGTCAATTGCTAGTCAAGTGGAAAACAAAATTCGTATTGTGGCTCTGTCTACTTCTCTTGCGAATGCCAAGGACTTGGGGGAATGGATTGGGGCTACGTCTCATGGTCTTTTCAATTTTCCTCCTAGTGTAAGGCCTGTGCCTCTGGAAATTCATATACAGGGTATTGACATTGCTAATTATGAAGCTAGAATGCAAGCCATGACAAAGCCTACATACACTGCAATCGTGCAGCATGCTAAGAATGGAAAACCTGCAATTATTTTTGCTCCTACAAGGAAGCATGCCCGTCTCACTGCTGTGGACCTGATGACATACTCAAGCGTCGACAATGAAGAAAAGCCTTTGTTCTTATTAGGGTCTGCTGAAGAGATGGAGCCTTTTGTTGCCAACATTAAGGAACCTATGTTGAAGGAAACTATTAAATTTGGTGTAGGTTATTTGCACGAGGGCCTAAGCAGCACAGACCAGGATATAGTTAAGACACTGTTTGAAACAGGATGGATTCAAGTTTGCGTTATGGGTAGTTCAATGTGCTGGGGAGTCCCACTGTCTGCACATCTGGTAGTGGTTATGGGAACTCAGTATTATGATGGCAGGGAAAACGCTCACAGTGATTATCCAGTCACTGATTTATTGCAGATGATGGGTCATGCTAGTCGACCTCTCATAGACAACTCAGGAAAATGTGTTATTCTCTGTCACGCGCCACGGAAGGAATATTATAAGAAGTTTCTGTTTGAAGCCTTCCCAGTGGAAAGCCATTTGCATCATTATATGCACGATAATATCAATGCTGAGGTGGTTGCTGGGGTTATTCAGAACAAGCAGGATGCGGTGGATTATCTGACTTGGACGCTTATGTACAGAAGGCTGACTCAGAATCCGAACTATTACAATCTTCAGGGCGTGAGTCACAGGCATCTTTCGGATCATCTCTCAGAGCTTGTGGAAAGCACACTAAGCGATCTAGAAGCAAGTAAATGTGTTGCCGTTGAGGAAGATATTTTGCTGTCACCTTTGAATCTTGGCCTGATTTCTTCTTATTACTACATCAGTTACACTACAATCGAGCGCTTCAGTTCGTCTCTGACATCTAAAACGAAGTTGAAGGGACTCTTGGATATTTTGGCTTCAGCTTCAGAGTATGAGCTGATTCCAATAAGACCCGGTGAAGAAGAGTTGATACGAAGGTTGATCCATCACCAGCGTTTCTCCTTCGAGAACCCAAAGTTCACAGATCCAAATGTGAAGGCAAATGCTCTGTTGCAAGCTCACTTCTCTAGGCAAACAATTGGTGGTACCCTTGCCGCTGACCAGCAAGAGGTGGTTATAAATGCAAGCAGGCTGCTTCAGGCTATGGTTGATGTTATTTCCAGTAGTGGCTGGCTTAATCTGGCGCTTTTGGCCATGGAAGTAAGTCAAATGGTAACTCAAGGAATGTGGGAGCGTGATTCAATGCTTCTCCAACTTCCTCACTTCACAAAGGAGTTGGCGAAGAGGTGCATGGAAAATCCTGGGAAGAAGGTCGAGACAATTGCTGATTTGGTCAAAATGGACGACGATGAAAGGCGAGAGCTCCTGCAAATGTCTGACTCACAATTGATGGATATTGCTCGATGTTGTAATCGTTTGCCGGATATTGATTTGACATATGATGTGACTAACGAGGATAATGTTAGAGCTGGGGAAGACATTAGTGTGCATGTCAGTCTTGAACGAGATCTTCAAGGAAGGACAGAGGTAGGACCCGTGAATGCCCCTAGGTATCCTAAGTCGAAAGAAGAGGGATGGTGGCTCGTTGTTGGTGATACTAAAACCAATCAGCTGCTTGCTATTAAAAGGGTTGCCCTCCAAAGGAAGTCCAAAGTGAAACTCGAGTTTACTGCCCCCACAGAACCTGGAGAAAGAACTTATCAACTTTATTTTATGAGTGATTCTTATCTTGGCTATGATCTGGAGGAGGTCTTCACAGTTGATGTCAAGGAGGCTGCAAATCACGAAGATGGTAATTAAAGAGGATGAACTTGCTGCTAAGTGAAACCTGTTTCAATGACTGAATCTTCAATATTGATGTAAGTTCTGATCATCTTAAAGCCTTGCCCCTTTTTTTTTTCTTTTCTTTTTAATTGTTTTCCCGCTCTATATTTATCGTGCATACTGATTAGTGAATGAATTGCTGTACTCCTGTACTCAGTGGTTATCAAATCTGTTGAGATGTTGATGTGTTTTTGAGAGACCTTTGCTTTTCTAGATATTGCTCGACAAATTTCATACTTTTGGATGATGGTTAATCAGTTGTTTGAAACGATTCTCTACTGGCAAATCACGTTGTTGCCAAGTTAATGGAACTCCTTTGCTAGGGTTATGTAATACGAGTCTATGCAAGAACCGTACTTGTGCTGCACTTATTATCATTTTATAGGGTCTCCCACTGTTTATGTCATGCTTATTCTTGAAATCTAGGATGAGTTTCACTCGTTTCTTTGACTAGGTGTGCTAGTCATTTGACATTTGTATCGGTTTGAAAATAGAAAACGAAAACCATATTAACATTTCCTTATCGTTTTGTGTTGTACAGAGTAATTTTGGTAGTTAGCTGTGACATGGCGGTTGGGCGGTGGTGATATGCACAAGTCCCCAGCTAGCATTTTGCTGTCCTGCCTCAGATATTTGGCACGTTCATATCAGTGTGGTTCTTTCGTTTTTCGGGGTGATCCCTGTTTGTTTTGTAATGAATCTTATATTACGTGTTAGTTATTTGTGCTTATGGATCGATAACTCTGATTTCATGTTGTTATTTTGAGAACCATTTGGTAAGTTAATTGATTTGTTTATGCAGTTGTAATCTTATCTTCTTGGCCCAGATTTTGTTCTTGAACTATAGCATTGATTTTTCTCTTATTTCTACTGATTACAGCTCTTGTATTATTATTTCTATACTCCTCTTTATTTATTTAAATTAATATTACAAACAATATGGAAGTTTTTTTTTTTCCCCATTTATTTATTTTAAAGACCAAACAATAAATAATAATCAATAAATCTCTTATAATGTCTCGCACGTGGTGATTTAGTTGGTAAAAAACAGGAAAACCGAAAAATTATTTGAGCGAGTACGAACTTCTTTACTAACACTTAGTACATTGAGCTCGTCAAAATTCACTTCCAAGTATCTACTAGTGCTGTTTAATGGAAATGGGTGACCGATCTTATCTGCCCACCCGACCACGAACTCGATATTCAAGCCTATTTTACACAGTTTTGGTGGATCAGCTCATGGGCTGGGTGCGAACTGCGGTGTATATGAGAATATATGAAAGGGCTATGGGGGTGGGCCTGATCGTCCGTCGACTAGGTGAGACCCACATGTCGCGGGCTCGTATGAGTCTCTCTTTTAACAAGACGAGCTACAAATTCCATTGTCATCAATTAAAAAGAAAACAAAATATTAAGTGCAATGAGGGTATTTTAGTCAATCAGAAAAAGGATAAATTATGATCAACCCCTTGAGGTAAGGTCACGTTAAAAAACAATTCCTCATGTTTGGGTAATTACAACTTCCCCTAAATTATTAATCTTTTTACACGTCCATTCTTACGGCGTCAAATTTAGTGGAATATTCTAGATTATGTGGATCATGCTCCAGTTTTGTACCCGTTTTATCCCATTTGAGCTCCATATTTTGAACAAGATGATCATGAGATGTGTCTTTTAGCTACTAAATATCAGATTGTGGTGTATCAGAAACTTCATTTTTTCACAAAACGAGTACAATCTAGAGAATATGCCACGAAATATAGAAGATTATGTTGAATTTGACACCATAAGGGTGAACGTGTAGGAAGACTCATTGTTGATGTATAGTTGTAATTACCAAACAAGAGTATCTTTTTCGTAATTTGACCATACCTTAGATGGTGACCGTAATTTACCCTAAAAAAAAAAAATAGTTAGCACGATGAGGGTATTTTAGTCAATGTATAGTGAAGTAGCAATGAGGTTAAGTCTGCAGAAGCCTAAATCGGTGGCTTGATTGATTGGTCGTATCGCCCCTTCCCAAGTTCCCATGGTATATATATATATATATATATGTAGAGTGAGAAACAGAGTTGAAGTAGTAGGTGACTGTGTGTAGTAGTATAATCACATACATTTAAATCACGAGTAAATCAATTGAGAAGAGAGAGATGGATTCCGATTACGGAACAGCGAGAGAACTTTCTGATCTGCAGAAGCTTCGATCTCACTACCAACCAGAACTTCCTCCTTGCCTCCAGGTTTCCAATTCTGCTTTATTTTGTTTTTTCATCGTTTCTTTGCTATTTTATAGGTTTTGATTATTAGTGGATTGTTTTTGCTGAAAATGTGATTTCTTGGCGATTTTTGCGGATAAATCTGTGCTAACTGTGCGTAATGTGTTTGCTAATAGATCTGTGTGCACGGTGTTGATTTGGTATTTTTCTTTTTTCCTCGGGTTTTGATGCAATGTAGTTTCTTGCTTTCAATGCAATGTGGTTGGCAATAACAAATGATACTGGGATTTTGTATTTTCAATTTCGTTCGTTTAAGTTCTATGGTTAGTCGAAAATCAACGCATACTTATACATACTGCCATTTGTATTTTCAATTTCTTTAGTTTAATATAGTTTAAAATCGATGCATACCTATCCATTTCCTAATTTTGAATTTAAATCTCAAATTTCATCAAAATGGCTGATAATGCTTTTGTTTTATTGATGCCATTTGAGCAATAAAAGTATTTGTCTGTTTTGAATTCGCTATATTTAATCATGCAAAATAAAAATTGGTAAATTTTTATTTTGATCCCTTATTTTCGATCTTGTTTGTAGATTTTCTGTTATCATGGCCTGATTATAGATCATATCATTGGTTTGTGCATGCAAATTGGTAATTTGTCATTCTGACATCTTTGCCCCTCACTTGTAGATTTAAGCACAAGCCGCTTAGGCTATATTATAGATCATATTCTTAATCTCTGTTGTCTAATATGTTTTGGACAGGGTACTACAGTTTCCGTAGAGTTTGGTGATGTCACCACAGCTGCGGACCCCTTAGGTGCCCATACAATCAGTAGGTCGTTTCCCCACACTTACGGTCAACCTATAGCGCATTTCCTAAGGGCATCTGCTAAGGTTCCCGATGCACAAATAATTACCGAGCATCCTGCAGTAAGGTATTAATCCCACTGGCTATGCAGCTCCGAAAGTTCTTTACCATGCTATGATCATATGCTATTATATCGACTTTATGATGAAAACTTATGTCTTTATCCACTTGACTACAATGACCACATATTGAATTTTCCGTTTTTTTTAGGGTGGGGGTTGTTTTCTGCGGTAGACAATCTCCTGGAGGACACAATGTTATTTGGGGTCTTCTTGACGCACTAAAAGTTCACAATCCCAAGAGTACATTGTTAGGGTTTCTTGGTAAGAAATTTACGATGTCATCCTCTGAACTTTTAGGCTTGAATTTCTGTTTCTAGATTCAGTTGCAGAAAACTTTAGTGGTTTCTGTTGTTTAATTCGTCAGCCAGTTAGTTATCTGGTAGCTCTTTAATTATCATGTTGTCTTTTACTTGTTTTTTCCTAAATCATAGTTGCAGATTTTCCTGTTGCGGGTCAGCTCTACTTTAGGGAAGATTAACATCTAAATTTTTATTATGTCTTACCAGGTGGTTCTGAAGGTTTATTTGCACAGAAAACGTTGGAGATCACTGATCAGATTCTTGCAACCTACAAAAATCAAGGTAGTTCAGGGTTATGGAGTTATATGTCTTTATATATGTATATATTGCTCTGTTGCTTCCACAAAATTATGATTTATTCGTTTTTATGTTTTGAAGGCGGTTATGATTTGCTGGGACGGACAAAAGATCAAATTAGAACAACCGAGCAGGTGAATGCATCGCTTAAGGCGTGCACAACATTGAAGCTGGACGCCCTTGTAATTATTGGAGGTATCTCGCATAATGTATTTTTTATGTTTTCTGATAATCTGGGATGTAAGTAATGCCAGTTTTTCTGACATTCCCTTTTTTTTGTTGGTGAAGGTGTGACATCAAATACGGATGCTGCCCAGCTTGCAGAAACTTTTGCAGAAAGAAAGTGCCCGACAAAGGTACATCACATGGCATTGTATAAACGGTCAAATGTTGCCTTACTTTTGTTTTCTTTCTTTCATCTAAATTATGTTATGTCGATGATATAATTTTAGCCTTTATATTTGGATGCCCAAGTCCTAACTACTAGAACTCCTATAATGCTTCTGTTGTTTTTCTTCAGATTTTCAACTTCATTACATTTTCAAAACCCTTGCTAACAAAGTATGTGGTAAAATTTTGGCAGGTTGTCGGCATTCCTGTTACTTTAAATGGAGATCTTAAAAACCAATTTGTTGAGACGAATGTGGGTTTTGACACAATATGTAAGGTAAAAGACTTTTCTGGCATGTTTCATGTAAATGCATATTTTTCCTTTCTCTTCTCTCTTACTAATATAATTCTACAAGGTCGGATTTTCCTTACCCCCCACCCCTATCTTACGTTCATATTGCCATTTTACTATTTCTCTGAAGGAGGTACTCAAAATAATCTGAACAATTTTGTTGTGTCAGCTCATAGAAGTTCTGTTTCCTTTTTTAACATTGCTTGCCAGTCACAACTCATATTCATTGATCGTCATTGGCTGATTAGTTATACCTCTTTATTATTCATCGTTTATCGCACTAATTTGAATTAAAACCACTAGGATGACCTCGTTTTTTTTCCGAGGAAATGAACCGAATGAGACTTCTTGTACTTGTTTCAGGTTAATTCCCAGCTGATTAGCAACGTCTGCACTGATGCACTCTCTGCGGAGAAGGTAAAATTATTCTTCAGTGCACGTTTGCATTTTGAATTGGTGTTTCTGTCTGGAAATATCTTTAGAGCTCTGCTACTTCTTACTGCCTTGTGTTTTTCATTTATATGTTAATTTATTTTTTTACTTTCTTGCTGACCATGTTTTTACTTCTCCCTATCTACTTGCAGTATTATTATTTTATCCGACTAATGGGCCGAAAGGCATCTCATGTTGCCTTGGAATGTACTCTTCAGTCCCATCCCAATATGGTTTGTACCGATTCCTTTCGTCATTTTATTTTGAAATTTTTGTTATAGAAATGGGGCCATTAGATTTGTTCACACATCTTATAAAGACCTTTGAATGTTCTTCCAGGTCATTCTCGCTGAAGAGGTTGCTTCATCGAAGCTCACACTTTTTGACATTACAAAACAATTATGTGATGCAGTTCAAGCCAGGGGTGAACAAGGTAGAACACATCAAATGCTCCCGTTGTTATTATATTTATTTGTCTAAGTATTGGTTCCTAACGAGTTCATTGCTTCAGATAAACACCATGGTGTCATCCTTTTGCCAGAGGGACTTATAGAAAGCATTCCTGAAGTATATGCTTTATTGCAGGTATTAATATTTCTAGTATTTGGTTTTGCATTGTGTTTCTCTATTTGTTTTATCCTCTTTCCCAATCTCGGCTTGTTTCTTAGAATAAATATAAATACTCGTTCTCCTTTACCCAAAAGAAAGTCTCATTTATCGAATGTTGATCGGTTATGTTTTGTGTGATAGTTTCGTTTTTAAAATTGAACAAAATAATTTGATCTTTCGCCTGAATTAAAAATGATCGTGTCTCCCAGGAAATTCATGGTCTGATCAAGGTAGGTGTCTCTGCTGATAATATTTCTGCTCAACTGTCACCTTGGGCATCTGCGTTGTTTGAATTCCTCCCGCCATTTATAAGAAAACAGGTACATTTTTGTGTACTCGTTTACATTAGCTTGAGAAGCTTATTTCACGTTTTTGCATTATCTTGCTTACGATGTAGTTAAATACTACGTGACAGCTCCTTCTCCACCCGGAATCAGATGACTCTGCACAGCTGTCTCAGGTACTTGAATTAAATATGCCTCTTATTATTCGAAGAATGTTTTATCCTCAAATTTTGTTAGTTTTTAATTAATATCCTTAACTTGACAGATTGAGACTGAAAAGCTCCTAGCTCATCTCGTTGAAGCAGAAATGAACAAGCGATTGGTAAGATATATATATATATATATATATATATATATATATATATATATATATATATATATATATATATATATATATATATATATATATATATATATATCCATTATCCGTATGTGTAAACTGTTTCCCCATCTTTTTACATAATCACTTCACCTTCTGCACTCTATTTCTCAAGCATAGTAAATGCATTCACCTGCTATAAAAAGTCGAGTACAAGCGAAGGACAGATGAACCAACTTAATCGAGTTCTTTCGTATCCAAATTAATTCAAGTGACTCATGAAGCTTAAGTTATTTTTATTTGGGGATGTTTTAATTTACGGTGATATTTGACCTCTTCTGCACTATCAATCATGCTAAAACTAATACTCTCATTTTGTTGTACAGAAAGAAGGAACCTACAAAGGCAAAAAATTCAATGCCATTTGCCATTTCTTCGGTTATCAAGCCCGTGGGTCATTGCCATCAAAGTTTGACTGTGACTATGCCTACGTAAGTTCTACCGTGTTGATTCAATTTCTGCTTTTACGGTTTGTAACAATACACGAGAATGGTGATGTTATTACAGGTGCTCGGTCATATTGGCTATCACATAATCGCTGCTGGTTTGAATGGTTACATGGCTACTGTAACCAATTTGAAGAATCCTCTCAACAAGTGGCGTTGTGCTGCTGCTCCTATAACGGTACGTTTCCTAGTCCTAAACCTACATGATAGATTGATTTTACATGCAATAATAATTCGTAGTTTTAATAAAACAAAAGAAAAAATTAAAATTATAGTTCAATGGTTGAGTTGTAATTCCTTCCAGGCTATGCTGACTGTTAAACGCTACGGCCGTGGTCATGGGGCTTCGAACCTTGGAAAACCAGCTCTTCATCCAGCAACTGTTGATTTGAAGGGGAAGGCCTACGAGTACGTCTTACTAATATCGTCATTATCCTTTGTGCTTTATTATTATTATTTTTTAATCTTCAAATTTGGTTAAAAATTCATTTTTCGTATTTGTTTACTAGGTTATTGAGACAAAACGCAACCAAGTTTTTGATGGACGATGTTTACAGAAACCCGGGACCTCTACAGTTTGACGGGCCTGGTGCTGATGCTAAGCCAGTTACTCTCTGTGTCGAAGATCAAGATTACATGGGCCGTATCAAGAAATTACAAGAATACCTCGATAAGGTTCGAATGCACGCTCGAATCATCATCCATCATTTGTTTTACTTCGTTTTTGTAGTGAAATATTGTTAATCTCTCTCTCTCTGCAGGTGCGTTCGATAGTGAAACCAGGATGTTCGCCGGACGTTCTTAAAGCTGCTCTATGCGCGATGACTTCTGTGACTGATATACTTTCTGTCATGTCGTCACCTTCTAGCGGAACCACCCCCTTCTAGAAGAAATGCACGCACTTCTTCACGTTTTGAGGCGCTACAACTACCACTACCTGCCAATCTTGCAAATTGAGATGCCGTTTTATTCATTCAGTTTCGTCATTTTGTCGAACCCAGTTTTGAAATCCATCTAGTCCTTTAGAACGAGACGACTGACTGACTGTAATAAACTTAGTTTTGTTTCAAGAATTCCAATTTATTTATTTTCTTGTTTTGTTGTAAAATTGAGAAAATAAGTTATTGCAGTAAGAGGAGTGTGCTCATTGTTTGATTCAATATAAAAATCGTAAAATTAAAATAAATGGCGAAAAATCGAATTTTACCTAATAAAATTAAATTTTTTGTTTGTTTTCACATTAATTTTATTATCTTATGCTTAAATTTTGATCGGAAAATTGTTGTTTTGGTCCTCTATATTGGCCTATTTAAGAATTTAGCCCTCTAACTTGTCATGTGTCAGTTTTACATGCAATAACGTTGTAAATATAGTATTTTTAGTCCTAATTTGCATGATTTTTAATTTTATGAATCGGCAAATAAACTTGGAAATCGATAAATTCGACATTTAATTTTACTATTGGTAGAACTTTAATTATGTGAGACGAGAATCTATAAACCAAATTGGAGGAGCATTTATAATTTTCAAGTGTCCGTATAAATAATTTTGTGCGAGTTTGTTAGGTACATCATTAAACAACGGCTAAAATTTAAAGTTCGAGTGAAACAGGACTAAAAATACTAATTTTGCATAATTGTTGCATGTAAAATTGAGGTAAGACAACTAAGAGGACCAAAATAATAATTTTCCCAATTTTGATTATGCATTATTAATTAATTGTACTAAATTCTTTAAATTAAAATTAATACTTAACGATGAATTAACTTAATATTTTGAATCGAGTGAATTAGTGAAACCGGTTCAAACGTAAGTAATCTTTATTTTGCATAAAGTCTGCGTCTCTTCAACAAGCGGCGGCGGCAGCGGCGCTCTCTCTCACCGGAGGATATATGATATGTACTTCAGCTAATGAGGAGCTCATATTCCTATGTCCGGTCATCGTTATTAATTAATATTTTAATATGAATAATGCCGCCGCCAAATCATTATACCCTGCTCAGCACCTCCGCCGAGCCGCGGATTTGAGCTCAGCCGCCAACAACTATGCCGCCAAGCTTCAGCTCTGCTGCCAACGTGGCCCTTCTCAGTACACTCCTGCTCTTTGCATCCATGCCCACATGATTGTTTCTGGGTTCACTCCACGTGCCCACATTCTTAACCGTTTGATTGATATCTACTGCAAATCTTCCAACTTTAACTATGCAAAAAAACTGTTCGATGAAATTCCTGAACCAGATGTCGTTGCAAGAACCACTTTAATTGCGGCATACTCGTCTTCTAGAAATCCAAAGTTGGCCAGAGAGATATTCGACAAAACCCCTTTAAGAATCCGCGACACTGTTTGCTATAACTCCATGATCACTTGCTATTCCCATAACAACGATGGCCATGCTGCTATTCAACTTTTTAAAGAAATGAGACAAATGAGTTTCAAACCAGATAATTTTACATACACGAGTGTGCTTGCAGCTTTGGCACTTATAGCGGACCGTGAGAGGCATTGTCAACAGCTGCATTGTGTTGTGGTCAAATCAGGTACCGGTTTAGTTACTTCCGTCGTGAATGCACTCATTTCAGTGTACGTCAAGTGTGCTTTCTCTCCACTGGCATCATCCTCTTCATTGATGGCTTCAGCCAGGAAGTTATTTGATGTTATGCCGGAAAAGGATGAGTTGTCATGGACGACAATAATCACAGGGTATGTGAAGAACGAAGATCTTGATTCTGCTAAAGAAGTTTTTGACGGTATGGATGAGAAATTGGTGGTGGCATGGAATGCCATGATTTCTGGTTACGTTCAGAAAGGGCTCGTTTTTAAAGTGTTTGAAATGTTTAGAAGTATGCATTCTTTGGGTATTAAGCACGATGATTTTACCTATACCAATGTCCTCAGTGCTTGTGCTGATGCTGGGTTGTTTCTTCACGGTAAGCAAGTTCACGCGTACATATTACGAACGGAGGCAAAACCAGCATGGGCTTTTATGGTGTCTGTAAATAATGCCCTTATTACGTTATATTGGAAATGCGGTGACCTTGAACAAGCAAGAAGTATTTTTGATTCAATTTCCATCAAGGATCTTATTTCGTGGAACGCAATTTTATCAGCCTACGTGAGTAAGGGGAAAATCCATGAGGCAAAATCCATTTTCGACGAAATGTCTGAGAAAAATATGTTATCTTGGACAGTAATGATATCTGGATTAGCACAACACGGTTTGGGTGAAGAAGCTTTGAAACTCTTCAGCAAAATGAAGTCAAACGGGCTTGAACCATGTGACTACGCATTTTCAGGAGCCATTACCTCGTGTGCCGTACTTGCATCTTTAGAGCAAGGCCGCCAGCTCCACGGTCAGCTTATTCGGCTCGGCTTCGACTCGAGCCTTTCAGCTGGTAATGCTCTTATTACAATGTACGCACGATGCGGTGTACTCGATGCTGCTTACAGTGTGTTTCTTACAATGCCTTGTCTGGATTCTGTGTCTTGGAATGCAATGATAGCAGCCCTTGGACAACATGGACATGGAAATCAAGCGCTGCAACTTTACGAAGAGATGTTGGAAGAAAGAATATTGCCTGATCGGATAACGTTTCTCACAGTCCTCTCTGCATGTAGCCATGCAGGTTTAGTCGAACAAGGAAAACAACACTTCAATTCCATGAATGAAATATACGGAATATCTCCAGGCGAAGATCATTACGCGAGACTGATCGATTTACTGTGCCGAGCCGGAAAATTAACCGAAGCGGAAAACGTGATTCGGAATATTCCTTTCGAGCCCGGAGCATCGATTTGGGAAGCTTTACTTTCTGGATGCCGTCTACATGGAAATATGGATTTAGGTGTCGAAGCTGCCGAACGTCTCTTTGAGATGACCCCACAAAACGATGGCTCGTACATACTTTTAGCAAATATGTTCGCCACTGCAGGAAGATGGGATGACGTGGCGACTGTGCGGAAATTCATGAGGGGGCGGGGGGTGAAAAAGGAGCCTGGGTGTAGTTGGCTCGAGGTCGAAAATAAGGTGCATGTATTTTTAGTCGACGACACTGTGCACCCTGAAGTGCAGGCGGTGTACAGTTACATGGCGGAGTTGGTACTGAGGTTGAGGAAGTTAGGGTATGTGCCGGACACTAAATACATACTGCATGATATGGAGTCGGAGCAAAAAGAATATGCTTTGTCTACTCATAGTGAGAAGTTAGCTGTTGTTTATGGGCTGCTAAAACTTCCGAAAGGAGCCACTATTAGAATATTCAAGAACCTTCGGATTTGTGGGGATTGTCATAATGCGGTTAGGTTCATGTCGAAAGCGGAGGGTAGGGAGATTATTGTGAGGGATGTGAAGAGGTTTCATCATTTTAAGGATGGGGAATGCTCTTGTGGTAATTACTGGTGAATGAAACATGTTATGGTTGTAACTTATAATCAACTGGATATAAAGTGTTCGTCGGTTTTTATTGTTTATATGTGACACTCGCTTTGCAGAAGTGGCTCGAGGTAATAATTTGTTTTGCTATATTTGAGATTTTCCGATTCTCTACCTCCATATCACTCGTGTTTTCTTGCTGATGTTTAATTACTGCTTTATGATATCATATTTCAATCTTTGTGGAGAATAGAAATCGTGCACCATTGTTTAAATCGAAATTCAAATTATCACTATTTTCTGCCATATCTTTGCTTTTGTTTCTCTCTCCAGATTGAGAAAAACGACTTTTCACTATCGCAGTAAAACCAAAGAATGAGGAGGATCCACGAAGTTAGTTCATCAAGAACTAGTTGATCTCTCAAATGTAATTCATTTCTAATTTGTCCAAGACTGCGATTGTTAACTTGCTCGACTTTGGTTATCATCAGAATATTCGTGTGCAATGCAACTGGTAAGTTTTCTTCTCTCTCTGTTCGTAGAGCTATATCACGATCTCGACAAATTTTAATACCATTGGTTTTGTGTATGAAATCTTGTGAGAATTTCTAATTCGACTTTGCTCATATGGTGTTGGACAAGTACTAACTATCATTTCCTTCCTATCGAATTGAATAAGAAGTTGATAATGTTTATATTAATGTTAAATTAAGGTGGAGAGCTTTGGGGCAGCAGTTTGAATGAATCTGTTTGATTTTTTGTTAGAATCTTAAACAAATAAATTGAGTTCATTGATTACAAGGTTAGACAATTCTTCTTCACCTGCTTTTATACTTGGTTCTTACATATTTCTTTCTTTTAGGGAGTTGAAATATTATTGTATGTAGCCAATATGTAAAATTATATTTTGTTTAGTTTTTAGTTTTATTAAGTTATTAATTTTTTTTTTTTTTTAATTAAGACTTTCTGCAACTGTTGACTAGCAAGAGTACTTGTTAGATATATCAACTTATTTAAGCAAAATATTAGTATTTTCAGCCGACCACATTATTTTATTACTAACATAGCAATTTCTTGTTTGACTCTAAAAGCCGCACTCCAATGTTGAAAATATGCATGTGCTCTGATACATCAAAATCTGCATATTTCCAATTTCCAAACAATTAACAAAAAAAAAAAGTAAAAAAAAAAAAAGAAAAATTCTCGAAGTTGTTCTGCATTTCAATTATAGTTCAGAAATGGCAGAGGCATTCCTTACAACAGTTCTTGAAAAACTGAGCACGTTAATCTATGATGAGTACGTACGGATTACCGGTGTGGGTAAGGAGATGAAGAAGCTCTCCGACACTCTTACCACCATCCAAGCTGTGGTCGAAGATGCTGAAATGAAGCAGATTGAAA
Source organism: Erythranthe guttata (assembly GCF_056151865.1). Lineage (NCBI taxonomy): Eukaryota > Viridiplantae > Streptophyta > Magnoliopsida > Lamiales > Phrymaceae > Erythranthe > Erythranthe guttata. Next base: position 601,938 of record NC_142535.1, read on the forward strand.
GCAATGCCATACAAAACTGGCTACTCAAGCTCAATGACCTTATCTATGAGATCGATGACATATTGGATGAGTATGCAACAAAAATCTCAAAATTGAAGCACAACAACAGCAAAATCGGTCTCTTTAATCTGAAGAATATAATTTTTCGGCGAGAAACTGGAAGAAGAATCCAGCAAGTCATAGAACAATTGGACGCAGTTGCTGCAGAGCGCACAAAGTTTCACTTGCGCGAGATTGCTATCGAGAGGCCAGTCGAGGCGGCTGCCGTACGTGAGACTGGTTCCCGTTTGAACGAGTCTCATAAAGTTTATGGTAGGGGAAAAGACGCAGAGAAGATTATTGACATCTTGGTCAACTGTGTGGGAGACAGTGAAGAACTCTCCATTCTGCCTATTATTGGCGTTGGAGGCCTTGGCAAGACGACTTTTGCTCAATTAGTCTACAACGATCAACGGGTCGTCGACCATTTCGACAAGAGAATTTGGGTTTGCGTCTCCGACAATTTCGATGTCAAGGCTTTGCTGAAAGCCATGATTGAATCTTGGACTAGAAATGCTTCGGATTTAGCAAACTTGGATGCTTTACAACACCGCCTCTGGGAGTTGCTGAACAACAAAAGGTACTTGCTTGTATTGGATGATGTTTGGAACGATGATCAAGAGAAGTGGTCTCAGTTGAAAAACGTTGTGTCGTGTGGCTCAAAAGGGAGTTCGATTATCGTCACCACACGCCTCAAAAAAGTTGCTGATATAATGAGAACACTCCCATCCCATTACTTGACGGGACTGTCGAAAGAGCATTGTTGGATGTTGATCCAAGAACGCGCGTTCGGACAGGAGAAAGAGAAATTTTCCCAACCTCGAAGCAATTGGGAGGCAGATAGCGAACAAGTGTGCTGGTGTTCCTTTGGCTGCTAAGGCGCTTGGAGGTCTGTTGCGGTTCAAGAGGACTGAGAAGCAATGGATTTATGTGAAAGAAAGTGAAATATGGGAATTACCTCATGAAGAAACTCTGATACTGCCAGCCTTGAGATTGAGTTACCATCATCTTCCTTTAGCTTTGAGACAGTGTTTTGCTTATTGTGCTACATTTCCGAAGGATACTTTTATTCGAAAAGAAGAATTAATCTTCATGTGGATGGCACATGGATATATTTCATCAAGGGGAGCATTAGAAGTGGAAGATGTTGGCAATGATATATGTAATGAGCTAGTTTTGAGATCCCTTTTGCAACATGTTCCAAATCGAGTTACAAAAAAACCCGATTTGATTATGCACGATCTTCTTCATGATCTCGCCCAATCAATCATGGAGAACATAATTCCCGGAACGCACGTCCCAAGGACGGCAAACGTCGTCACAAGTGCATCTAACAGTAAAATCCGCCAGGTAAATTTGCGAAAAAAGTTTGTTGCCTTTCCTACGAGTAACCAACCAGAGATGGACATGTCATTCATCTTAAGCAACTTTTTCCGTTTGAGAATATTAGATGCGAGTAAGACAGGGACAGATGAATTGTTTTCTGCAGTCGGCAATTTGAAACATTTGCGACACTTGAATTTGTCTCATACTGGAATTCGTACCCTGCCTGACTCACTATGCAGTCTCTGGAATTTGCATGTTTTGAACTTAGATAGCTGCAAAAAGCTCGAGGCTTTACCGAAGAAGATGAGGTACTTAACTAATCTTCGTCATCTATTTTTGGACGATTGTAAATCATTAAGGGAGATGCCATCTAAAACAAGAGAACTTTCTTGCCTTAGAACTCTGAGTCTGTTCATAGTGGGTTATAACAATGGCACTAGACTTGAGGAATTGCAATGGTTGAAGCTGGGCGGCCGTCTTAAAATTAATTATCTGGATAGGGTGAAAGACCCTGCGGATGCAAAGAAGGCAAATCTTGCCGAAAAAGAAAATCTTGGTTGTTTGTGTTTGAATTGGGGAAGTGATGACTCGTATGTACCAAAAGCAAGGGAGGAAGATATAGATATACATGAGAAGGTTCTGGAAGCACTCGAACCTCACCCAAATCTTGAATCGTTAGTGATATGTGGGTTCGGCGGCAGGTGTTTCCCGTTTTGGATGTCGAATTCAACTCTGGAGAGAGTGGTTGAGATTCGTATATCAGACTGTGTGAATTGTTCACATCTTCCACAGCTGGGAGAGCTACCTCATCTTAAGACATTGACTTTACTTAATGTGGCAAGAGTCGAGTACATTATTGAGGAAGAAGTAGTTCAAAGTCTAAATCCGTTAATAAGCGCGCAACATTTCCCGTCTCTGGAAACACTGTACTTGAGGTTTCTCCACAACATCAAAGGATTGATAAAAGAGCAAGTGATGACGAGATCAACCGAAGCATTCCCAAACCTTGAGCATCTATACATTGAAGATTGCTCGTCGTTAAAACTGCCACAATTCTCAACGTGTTTTAAAAAGTTGAAGAGATTGAATTGCAGGAAACTCCTAGTGGCTTCATTGTCCAAGTCGGACCTGGAAACTCTCACTCATCTGGTAGTCGACTTTGAGGAGAATAGTACGGTTGCGACATGTATTACAGTCGAAATGCTGCAAAGCCTCACAAATCTGAAGATGCTGGCTATTTACAAAGCCGATACGGAGGAGCTCTCTCTTCCGGAGCAAGGGCTGCGACACCTCACCGCTCTGGAGACGCTAGAAATATTCGAATGCCCGCAACTTGTAGAGCTGCCGGACGGGATTAAACACCTCGATAACTGCCTTAATAGAGTACACCTACGCGATCTTCCAAAGATGGTGTCTCTTCCCAAGGCCTTGCAACACCTCTCGTCTTCACTCCGTTTTTTAAGATTGTCCGGTCTTGCTGAGCTGAATTCACTGCCCGACTGGTTGGGAGATTTGACATCTCTTGAAGAGCTGTATATAGAAGAATGCCCGAAGATAGCATCACTTCCAGCTAGTATCCGAGGAATGAAAAATCTCCGACTTCTGATAGTGAAGAAATGCCCGGAATTGGAAAGGAGATGCGAGAGAGCAAAGGGGCAGGATTGGCATAAGATATCACATATTCCCAATCTGCACAGTGCTGAACTGTGATTACTCGTAAGCTCTCTCTCTCTCTCTCTCTCTCTCTCTCTCTCTCTCTCTCTCTCTCTCTCTCTCTCTCTCAGCCATAACCACAATCCAGAGATTTGTTTCAGCCATAACCACAATCCAGAGATTTGTTTACAAATTATTTACAAGCAATAATAGGAGAAATAATATATTGTACAAAAATAGCTATATGGTTTTTAAATGGCAAGAATTATCAAAAATAAAAAATAAATAAACATGGAAAGAAAATATTCTACGATTAACTCCTAATATAATATTCATGCAGATCTCTCCTTTATATAATTGATAATTTCTCCTCCGATTTCTGGAACCAGTCACTTGAAATCTTTGTACCTGTTAAGGTATATCTTCTTACGATTTTTTTTAAATTTAATTTAAAATTAGTTTCTTGGTTAATTAGTTGTTTGTTGATCTTGGTGACTCGTGTGGTAATTAGACGTTGGATGTATATATTAATATACAAATCGAGGACTTTAATTTTGAGAATAAGTTTTTCTTTAATATCTTTATTTTGTTCTGAAATTGTCACAGCAAAGACATATATATATATATCTATGGCATCATCAGATGATGAGGTGGCAGAGCAGAGCAATGCGAGATCTCTTCGAAAAAGAGACAAGGAAAGATTGGAGCAGTGGAGGTGGGTGGGTGTCACAAGCCTCCTTATTCTAATTATCTTCTGGCTCGGAAATATCGCTCTTTTTTATAGCATACGTTCTAAGCGACGAAGCCCTGTCTCTGATTTTGCCTTTTTTGCATGTTAGACTCGGATCCGGTGGGGTTTTTCTTTTCTTCTTTTTTATTTCTTTTCCGAATGACGAATATAGATAATAATTAGATTGTTTGCTTGAAGTTTTAGATTACATGTCTATTTAATGGCTTTAGTTCATATACATACATGGTTGATATATTGCTCATCAAATTCATATCTTGCTCCGATCCGCCTTTTTACGAATATATTCTTGAAAAGTCTCTCGCGTTCCCAAACGCTACAGTTCAAACGCTAGTCTGCCTTTTCACTAAATTACTAATTTCTTTGAATCAATTGACACAAACTGATTCAAATCAGTCAATTAAGTTAAAATTAGCTGACTCAACTGATTCAATCTAGTCGATTGATTTGTAAAGCGTATGATGGACTTACCTCAAATAAAAATTTAAATACGAGAACCAAGACCAAATAGAAACAACAATCAAGTATATTTATTTATTTATTTTTCATGGCCAAATCTTGGTATAAACTCATTCTTATGACAAAAATAAGTATTTGCATGTTTCAGATAAAAGGGTAAATTAAACTTTATGACAAACATTTATTTGTTCTCTTGCTAGATCATATGCTAAGACCCTGGTTCATGATTAACTAAATAATTGGACTTAATTTGATATTTGGTATCCCCAATAAATTGCTGGTCGACCAGCTAAAATTATATAATCATGGCTTATATTGTCTTATCTTGGCTTATTTTGCCTTCTAGTGAGTTTTTTTGTTGGACATCGCAAACTCCAATAAAATAATTGAATTTCATTAGATTATTTAATCTTATCTTAACTAATTTTATCTTGCCAACCAAAGAAGGCCTAAGTAAATGTCATTTTTACCATCGCGCCCTTTGATTAGCCATTGTTCAGTTGTGGAGTAGTTTTTAATTTAAAAAACATCATCATAAAGGTTAAATTATGAAAAAACCCCTCTTTTTCGGGCAATTACAATTACTCCTTAACTATGAATCTTCTTACACGTCCACTTCTATGGTGTCAAATTAAATATAATTTTCTAGATTATATGGATTGTTCTCTAGTTTGTACTCGTTTTGTGCAAAAATGTTGTTTCTGATGCACCACAATCTGATATTTTACTAGCCAAGATGCACATCTATGATTGTCTTGTTTGAAAATTTGGAGCTTGAATGGCGTAAACGGGTACAAATTGGAGAATATTCGACATAATCAAGAAGATTCCACTAAATTTGACACCACGAGGGTGAACGTGTAAGAAGATTCATAGTTGAAGGGAGTGATTGTAATTATCGATAAAAAAAAGATTTTAATTTGACTTTACGTCAGGTGCGGTTCGTAATTTAGCCTATTTTGTAATAAAATGTCAATTTAGCAAGTAGTCACATATATGCCTTAATCCTTGTGCCACGGCCGGCCTTTTCAATATATTTATTTATATAAGAATCTTTGTTTACTCCACAATAGATGAAACCAATGGCAATAATACTTTTAGTATTTAATTAATTCCTTTTTTATAATGTATTATAGTAAGAAACACAAAGTTTGCTTCAAAATTAATATGCAGGAAGATTTGCATTGATAGAGAGATAATGAACAATAATATGGAAGAAACTAATAATTACAAAGCTCATATTGTTGTGTTACCTTATCACGGACAAGGCCACTTAAATCCCATGTTACAATTCTCCAAACGTTTGTCATCAAAAGGTATCAAAATCACATTAGCCACAACTCTCTCTAACACCAAATCCATACAAGAACAAGCTTCATTATCCGCCTCAATCGAATTCGAATCGATATACGACGATCTTACCCAAGGAGGGGTGGCGGCCCCCGGAGGATTCAAAGGCTTCCTCGATCGATTTGAAGCCGTTGGATCAAGAAACCTAATAGATCTCATCAAAAGAATTCAAGATTCTTCCGATGGAAATAATTGTGTGAAGTGTTTGATTTACGATGCGAATATATCGTGGGCATCAAATGTGGCTAATGAGGTGGGAAATATTGCGATGGGTGCCTTTTTTACGCAGTCTTGTGCTTTTGTTGTGCAGTGCTACCCAATGCATTGTGACTTGTTTGGAGTATCTCCGTCTGTGGGCCCACTTGTGTCGATGCTCGATTTGCCTGCGCTTCGTATTCCGAATTTGCCCTCGTTGGGAGCTGAAACGGGTTGTTATCCTCCTATAATTCGATATATCTTGCGCCAATTCGATAATTGTGAGAAAGCGGATTGGATTCTCTTCAACTCTTTTCATCATCTCGAAGAGGAGGTACATGACATATATATATATATATATATATATATATATATATATATATATATATATATATATATATATATATATATATATATATATATATATATAAATATTCGGGCTAATAAATACTTGTTTTTAATACCATATGTTATGCTAGGCTAAAGGGTGGAAATAAGATCGAAAATTAGCATGTTCTAAAAAAATCTATTATTTTCTCAAGTGAAAAACCAATTTTAATGTTATTCCAAAACAAGAATTTAAAAAATTGGAAAGAAAAGACTTGTTCAGAATTTTTAGATTGAAATCGACAAAATTTAGAAAATCAGACGAAAAATCAAAATCTAGTATGTTATATGTATTACAATTCCTTTAAAACAATGGGAATTTCAAAAATCGAAATGAAAATTTTGTTCCACAAGATAGAAAAATTTCATATCGGAATTAATTGGCGAAAATTGTAATTTCCATATTTTTTGAACAAATAATCTTTTTGGGAAAAAAATGGAATATAATTTTCAGAAATTAAAATCGGACCGAAAAACTGAATATAACATGTATTTCAATTATGTGCCAAGAGATTTTGAAAAACTCGAATATCGAAATGAAAAATATTTATTGTTTCAATTCGAAAGTATTCAGATAAGAATTGAAGGAATTTAGAAACTTTAAGATTTTTTTTTAAACGTAGGTAATCAATTGGATGTCGAAAATCTGGCCCGTGAGGCCCATCGGGCCCACATTGCCTTCAATATATCTAGACAACCGAGTCAAAGACGACAACAACTACGGCTTCAACATACACAAGCCCAACACCGAGACTTGCATGAAATGGCTCGATTCCAAAAAAACCCGATCCGTCATTTACATATCCTTTGGGAGTGCCGCAAGTTTGAATGCGGATCAAATATCAGAAATAGCCAATGCCCTTTTGCAGAGCAAAAATAGCTTCTTGTGGGTGGTGAAGCCGTCCGAAGAAGACAAACTACCCGCACATTTCAAGGATCGGATAAAAGATTGCTTTTATTCGGACAAAGGGTTGGTGGTGAAGTGGGCTCCACAGTTGGGGGTTTTACAACACGATTCGATCGGATGTTTTGTGTCTCACTGTGGGTGGAATTCGACGATGGAAGCGATAAGTCTTGGAGTGGGTGTGGTGGCGATGCCGCAATTTTTGGATCAAATGACTAATGCGTATTTTGTGGAGCATGTTTGGCACGTGGGGATTAAGCCTAAGACGGATGAAAATGGATGTTGTGCACGTGATGAAATTGATAGGTGCATTGAGGAAATCATGCATGGGGAGAGGGGAGAAGTGATTAAGAAGAATGTGGCTCGTTGGAAGGCATTGGCAAAGGAGGCGATCGACGAGGGTGGGAGTTCGGATAAGTGCATCGACGAAATTATTGCTCGGCTATGCAGCTAGAGCAATATTTACGCGATATAATAGTGTGTGTACTAAATTTCAATTGGTTGAGGATTTGTGTAATGGTTATTGTGTGAGTTTATTGGATAGTTTGTATGTGGGTTTTCAATACATATTTTAATAAATTGTATTTTATCTGGGATAGAAATCGGACGAATCAAATTGAAATTAACAATCGAAAAAAATCATAATTGAAAAACTAATTTCAATTTTGATAAAAAAATATGGAAAATCAGAATTTAGTCACTTATAATGTAAAATACACAATAACATTGATGAATACGTGTAATTTTCGAAAGAAAAAAAAAATCAAATTTTCAAAAAATAAATATAATTGGATCGGGAATCGAATATTTATTCCAATTTCGTTCCTAAATCAAAATCGACAGAACTCAAAAATTTCGTTCCGAATTCCGTCCCTAGATTTAATTCAATCGGACATGTGAGACACACGATTTTTATTGGCTTATTTGAAATATTCAATCGTACATATTTCTAAAATTAATATTATTAAAATTTAAAGACTAGATAAAATTTAAAAAAAAAATTAAAAAGAAAAAGAAAAAGGGTGGCATCCGCATTTTCATTCCGAAAACCAAACGCTCCTTGGGGGGTAATTTGGGGATTTCAGTGACGAAAGGAGAATATCATTTGAATTTGAATTTCGAAAAAAAGTTGCCGTTGTAAATCCATCATCATATAACGAATCCAAACAGACCTCATTCATTCATTCATTCTTCCCCAAACAAATCTCTGTATCGCATTTTTCACACACTAAAACACACACTGCGCGCGTTCGAGAAGAAATGGACGAGAAACCGAAATCTGCAATGGAGGCATTCGAAAAGCTGGAGAAAGTTGGAGAGGGTACTTACGGTAAAGTGTACAGAGCGAGAGAGAGAGCCACCGGTAAGATCGTCGCTCTTAAGAAGACGCGCCTCCACGAAGACGAAGAAGGCGTTCCCCCCACCACTCTTCGCGAGGTTTCTCTCCTCAGAATGCTCTCCCGAGACCCCCACGTTGTCAAGTATTACACTTTCCCCCTTTTTCATTTCATTTCATTCCAATTTTTCTTTACTCGATTCTTCGTTTGCTTTTACTTAGGGTTTTTTCAATTCCTTTTTCTCGATAATTTGTTTCTGGTTTGCCGATTTGATTTCGAGTTTAATACTGGGTGTGGTTAGGGTTTCTTCGTTTAGAGTTAATTCTTTCTATGATTTTCAATAATTGGGTTTTTGTTACTGACTCCTTTATCTATTAGTCTCCTGCGTGGCAATTACAAGCATTCTACATAGTTAATAGTGATAAATTAATGATAACCAGTTTTTTGTTAATTTTTTGTTTTAAAAATAATAAATTTCCGATTTAAAAAATACAGATTGATGGATGTGAAACAAGGCCTGAACAAGCAAGGCAAAACGGTTCTTTACTTGGTTTTCGAGTACATGGATACTGATCTCAAGAAGTACATTCGAAGCTTTCGCCAAACCGGGGACACTGTTCCAACGAAAAATGTCAAGGTATACTTTGTGTTAGTCATTTTGCCTACAAAAATATTTTTGTACAGCAATCCTTGTGTATTTTTCTTTCAATGCACCATAACGAGTCTTTTGTTTGTTCACAAACTGCAGAGTCTAATGTACCAGCTTTGTAAAGGTGTTGCTTTCTGCCATGGTCATGGTGTTTTGCACAGGTGATCCATGTTTCTCGTTTCAAGGTTTATTTATTTATTTTCTTTTCCCTCTTTGTGTGTTAGCTAAATTACGGGATGTCTCGTGTAGGGATCTTAAGCCCCACAATCTGTTGATGGATCGCAATACAATGATGCTTAAGATAGCTGATCTTGGTTTGGCCAGAGCTTACACAGTGCCTATCAAGAAGTATACTCATGAGGTACTTTCTTGTATACCCTCTTTCCCCAACTGCAAAACCTTACCGAAAATTTCTTAAAAAGTTCGTAGATAATTCGAAAAGTGTGTTGATGATGTTGCGATTTTCGCAGATATTGACACTCTGGTATAGAGCTCCTGAGGTGCTTTTGGGTGCCACACACTACTCCCCTGCAGTCGACATGTGGTCTGTGGCCTGTATATTTGGTATGAACTGAATAACCGTTTCTTGATAGTGCTATTTCTTGTTTTAGGGTAAATTTTCGATTACGTTACATTGAAGTTTAATATTGTCTGTTGAATTTCATTCTCAGCTGAATTGGTGACAAACCAAGCACTCTTTCCTGGAGATTCTGAACTGCAACAGCTTCTGCACATTTTCAGGTTTTTGGCTTATGAAAAATGTGCTTACTGTTTTCGCATACTAATATTTTCGGTACCTTTGTTCTTATCGAAAAAATCTTTATTCGTTGGGAGCAGATTGTTGGGAACTCCAAATGAACAAATTTGGCCTGGAGTTAACAAACTAGTGAACTGGCATGAATACCCACAATGGAGCCCAAAGCCAATGGAATCAGCTGTGCCTGGTCTGGATAAAGACGGCATAAACCTTTTAACTGTAAGCCCCTTCGCAGCTTTTGTAATAAACTTCATCGACAATTACAGTTCCTCGTTTCCTTAAACAATGTTCCAAAATTGTCTGATATTGCAGGAAATGCTGCAGTATGAACCATCAAAGAGGATTTCAGCTAAGAAAGCTATGGAGCATCCGTATTTCGATGATCTTGACAAGACTGGTCTCTGAAAACTCGCTAAATTCGGCTTATTTTTGCTTGCTTCCCTCGAGCATTATTTCTTGGCCGTGTAATCGACATTTGCTGATTTTTCTTACTAAAAACTTATGCCTTATTAGTTTCTTTCAACTTGTGTGTTGATGTAACCCTAGCTTTAAGGAGCACTTGTGCTTACTGATAACAGTGAAATATGCTTCAAACTTTTTTACTGGTTCCCTTATTTCCCATAATAATGTTTTTCTATTAATTTTTTTTACTTAATGTGAGTACTTGACATTTCAGACATACAACTTCCACGAAAATGTATTGTTGAGTATTAATCGAATGGTGAAATTGCCGTTTTTGCCTATACTGTCTGTAATAATTGTGCATTGTCGTAACAATGCTGATCTTGTTGATCGAAGAATATAAAAATTTGGAACATAACAAATTGAATTTAAGACACGAGCCACAAGAAGAGTGTTGACCACACAGTAAGAGCCACAGAAGCCAATAAGTAGCACCACAGCATAATCACAGAACATTCGCTTTCTCCAGCTCCAAATAATTGAGTTATCGTTCCTGCCATAAAACGGGTTGCAATAACTTTAGCTAATATTATCATTAAAAAAAAAATTGATCCATAAAATGTAAAGAATGTACCTATGTTCATTGCAGGTGGAAGTGCAAACTGCAGAAGAAGAACGAATTGATACAACGGATTATCGTGCACTATACCAAATCGAATTGCCCCTTGAACTACTACAATACCTATTAGAGGCATTGCAACGTATCGAACAAAAACAATCCCGAAGATAATCGATTTCCGAATCTCTGAACCTCCTTTCAAACCTGAAAACAAATATTTTGTCGAAACTTTTCCAGGAATTGTCGAAATTATAAAGGGTATTGTACGTAAACATTGCATTAGCTTATCGACCTTTTAAAAGGTTTCCACCCATGACCAATGTGACAGCTGGAATAGCTCCATCCCTGCAACGATGCAGAACGAGCATAAGATTCTCCCGTGATTATGGTTTATAATTTTTGCAATAAATTAATTACTATTGCAAATATAATATCTCGATAAATATATGTATATATATACCCGAGCAAGAGTGCAGTATCTTGTAGTACACGGAGAGGAGCTTCATCACCGATTATCAGTTTCCGAATTAGAGGTACAAGTCCGACTACAAATCCAGCAATCTGTACCGAAAAAACAAAAAACAGAGCATTTATTAAAAAATGTTTTCACACATAATTTACTCATGAGATTTTTCATTTTTCATTTTTTTAACACCAAAAAAAAAACGAAGCAATACCGCAGCAGTTGTTGATGGAGAAAATAATTTCTTCAGGTTCATCTTATTCAATAGCATCTCCAACCGTTGCTTTATTCGATTCGAAAGAGAGACCTGCATGCAGTCGATTTTTAATTTTTTATTTTTTTTAATTTAAATAATAGTTAAATAATTAAATACGACAATAATAAAGACGAGATTAATTTACCGGAGGCTTATGCTGAAATGTATCTGGCAGAATCAATCCAATTTCATGATCTTGTGTCGAAGAAAGTAAAGGCTCTGTCGTCGACGAAGGAGACAAACTTTCTATCGAAGATTTATTATTATTATTATTATTATTATTATTATTATTATTATTACTGACGTACGAGTCGTTGATTATTTCGACCTCTTTTGATCTACTACTCGAAGACACTCTAACAATGTTGTAAACATAGGACCACAGATAAATTGCTCCAATCTAAAATGATGACAATAAACACAGTATTAAGACATCGTTCGATGAATATAATATTACTTTAAATTAATTTGATATTTATATATATATATAATTATATATACTTACTGCCATTGAAAGAGAAGCGTATGACATTCCGTATGTTTGGCAAACATCGGGATCACCAAACGGGCTTCCTTTTTCTTTACAGACTGCCGGAATTATTATGAGAAGCAAGTTTCCTAAATTGCCTGTTCACATGCATATTATAAAATAATGATTTGTTATTAAAGAAATGATAAATTATATTACTATTATATTTATCGACTGTACCTGCGGCACAACAACCGATAATAAGTCCTCGGAGATGCGAAGGAGCTCGTGTTATTTGAATGACAACCCAACCAAGAACCGAGCCGACAATGAACGTGATTAAGATATTCAAAGGCATAAACCACCTGCATGCCCAAAATTATATATATACACACATTCTTGAATCTTGATAATAATAATAATAATTATAACATAATATATTATAAAAAAAAAAAAAAAAAAAAAAAAAAAAAAAAAAAAAAGAGAGAGAGAGAAGCTTAATTACTTACAGCTTAGCCATGCTGTCGTATGTAATCGTCTTGGCTAGGTTGCTGTACACAAGCGCGGGACTGAATACGAAGAATGTAATCTGTTTAATTATTTACATAAGAGATCAAAACAAGAGAATATATAGTATATGAATATGAACAATATGATGGTTAATTAAATGTAAAGAATTACTTACATTATTCAAATGTTTTCTAGCATCGTCACCCAAAATTCCGACATGATCGAAAGCAAGATAGGAACCCAATCCAGTGACCAGAAGCACTTTTAGGACAGGTATTGTTGATGCAATAAATAGATCAACAAGCCCCATCTTCTTTATTTTGCACTACTAATCTACACATCAAATATAATTGTAATATATTTATATATATAGGATAAGCTAAAGGTAAAGCACAATACAAAAAGTATGCAGTTTTAGCACAAGAATATTACATTAACAAACATACATACTTATGTATGACATCATACGTACAACTTTTGTCCTATGATGGATTGGTTGAATCAACAACCATATATATATATATATATATATATATATATATATATATATATATATATATATGGTGAAAGAGAGTATGGATATAGTATATATAATTGGATATATATATATGTAAATGAAAGGCAGATATTAATTAGGCAATTAACCAGCAGCATGATGATGATTATATATGTAACAATTCCTAACCACAAATAATAATGACAAGGAAAATAACAACTAATTATTTCAAAGTTGCTTCTCTTTTTTTTTTTCCTTAATTTATTTATTTTTGTGTAATTCTCTGTCTCTCTCTCTTTATGATATTTTGACCTAATTTTTGTTGCCATACCATATTCAAGGCAAGACAGAACAGAATGTGGGGCTATAATATGCACCATTTTTCTAGAGAGAGAGAGAGAGAATTTGATGAACAAAGAACTTATCGTCACCTTATAAATTAATGCTATGAAATCATTAATTAGATCCTGGGGCCAAAAGTTGCAGGCAAAAGGAGAAATCTTTACCCCTACAAAAAAAAAAAAAAAAAAAAAAACCTCCAAGAATTAATCTACGTGAGATGAATAATAAATAAATTCATAAGAAAAAAGGAAAAAAGAAATAATCACCAGCTGATCAAGAAATTTCCCAGCAAAAGGAAGCTCTTTTTTTTTGTTTTTTTGTTTTTCTCAATAAAACTTAGAACGAACGAACGAAGAAGAAACCAGACTTAGCTGTATTTTTCCTATACGTATAACGTGTATATATATATATATATTATATATATCCACCAGAGGAAAAGTTGCAGATAAATAAAAGAAGCGGCTGAATAAATCTGTTTTGTATTCGAATTAAATAAGATAAATAAAACAGAAAAATGATTTTGTTTTTCGAGATGTATATATATATATAAATAAAAGAAAAAAAGCGAGGCTCTTAATAGGCCAGCAAAAAAAGTGAAATAAATGAGATAATTATATATACAGAATAAAAAGTACACACGTAATTAATATATATGCAGCTGGCCTTTTCCATGCAGGTTTCAAACCCATCTAAAACGTCTCCACGTCAGCACTTTTATTTTGCATTTTTAATATGCTGATTTGTATTCTTAATTAACTCCTCTCGATCAGAAAAAAGAAAAACTAAAAACAATCATAAATGATTTGCGCTCTCTCGTGTAGTAGCTTGCAAAATATATACGAGAGACGTTGGCAAACTTGACCAAACAATTGTTTGTAGAATCAATTGGCACAAAAACACTTGTCCCAATTGCTAGGTCTTCTGTTGCAGTTTAATGATCTACACTAGCTTCAAAGAATTTCGACAAATTGAAATGTAATATATTTTATTTTATTGTATTTAAACAAGTGTTACGTATATTTTCATGCTAAATAATATTTTTATGATTATTTTCAAACAAATTTTGAAGCTTTGTCCCGCGAACCCTATAAATTATCGAGTAACCTTAATTGTACAATATTTCAATCATAATTTCTCTAAAATAACTCTAATGAAAAAATTCATGTACAGTAGTATTTGGACTCGTCAAATGAATTAGTCTACATTATACAATATAGCTAGAGGTTCTTCTCTCACAAATTCTTAAAACTCGCCTAGTCGTAATTAAGGGTGTAAATGAGCCAAGTCGACTCGACAAAAGCTCGAATCGAACTCGCCAGAATTGATTCGAGTTTGAGCTCGACTAAACAGCGAAACTTGGCTCGTAATCAAATATTTGAATGAGTCAAATAAGAATGTAATAACTCCAAGGGAAAGTAGAAAGTGGGCCCGGTGAGAGGCGTAACCTAGTTGTTATTTCACTCAATATTTGCTTTTCATTTTCTTTTGTTTATTTTATTAACAAGTATATATATCATATAATATTCTACGACGTCGTAATGCACATTTTAGAAAGGATGAAAAATTTAAATTGGCTTGCAAATTACGTGAGAGAGAGAGAGATTGGTTTTGACTTTTGACTTCTGACTAAGCAAAGGCGGCGGCTGTTTTCTTTTTGGTTTTTTGAATCACAAAATATGAAAATATTAATTTTGTTTTTCTTTTCTAAAACATGAATTCTATATGATTAAAAAAAAATAAAAAAATAAAATGAAGGACTCGTACATCCGATTAAATACATTGGGTGTTCATTAACCGTTGATATGCACATAATCACACGCCTCTATATGTATGTGTGCTTACTGGAAAACTATTTCACCACATTAATAATTTAATATCATCCCGTGTATTTCACCGAGTGTAGCATCTCAATGACCCATTATTGGTAATTAGTAATAATCATTTCAAATTTAGTAGAATTTTCGAGACTATATGGAATATAATCACTTTTGTACCTGTTTTATCCCATTCGAACTTCATATTTTGAAGCAAGATGATCATAATATATGTTTTCCGGCTTGTATATATATTGTGGTGCATCTGAAACTGTATTTTTACACAAAAAAAGTACAAACTATAACACATTCCACGAAATTTAGATGATTATGTTGAATTTGACACCATAAGGGTGAAGGTGTAAGAAAAAAACATAATTGAGGGGATTAGATGTAATTATCAAAACAAGATAGGGTTTTTAATAAATTGACCATACCTTAGGGGCCATTTATCATCATCATGCATAAAATGCGCCTTTGTTATTGGCCGAATTGAGTTGGGCCGAATGTGGCAATTGCGCATGATTTTATTATGGTGTTTTGGGCTATAGAAAGCCCAATTTTTCTAATAAATTGATCAGAAAAGTTATTAAACTAACTAAACATAAGGTCATACATCGAAATTTTATTCGAGATTGTTCGTTAAAAAATCATTTGAGCTCGATTTGTCAACGTAGCGAACCAAGTTTGAAAACGTATTTTTGTTATATAAATTGTGAAATTTGACTCGATAACGCTCAAACCATTTGAACCACCGTCTGTTTGGTTCGACCCAGTTTATTTACTCCTCTAAACAAACATCAAATAATGTCAATTTAGTTTACCCGTGACTTATTTTACAAACTAAACTAGCCTAAAATCATTCTTAACGAGGTAATAAATTAGTTTTTCAATGCTCCTTTTTGGGTAAATTACGATCACCGCTGAGGTAAAGTCAAACTACGAAAATGACATTTTTGACAAATATGCATTAAATGCTCATTTGAGCATTAAATGACATATTTGCACAATTTGCCTCAATGGAAAATCGAAATTATATCACTAACCATACATTAGGGTCAAGATAATAGAAAATCTTATGGATTGCTCCATATAAAAATATAACAAAATATAAAAGGACAATTTATAAATCTAAATATTGAATAAAAGGAGTTTTCATTTTTATATAGATTTAACAAAATTGTGATAAATCAGAAATAATAAATATCAAAAGAAATCCAAAATCAAATCTTTTGGAAAAAAATCTTTAAAGATAATGGCAACAATTCTCAAAGAGAGAGAAATAATAAACACACATTAAAATTAAATATTTACCCTCACCCGTTACGAAATACTACCCACAAGTGAATCAATTCTTATACACACAAGGTCAAAAGTTGAGAGGGGTAGAATTGACATTTACTATTTGGTACGTTCAGTATCCAGGTGTTGTATCGTCGTTCTTTTGAAATAGGCAACCGCAGAAACAGGGCTTTCTCGCCGTGCTTTCTCTCTCTTCTCTCTCTCTCTCCGGCGTTTGAAGGCACTTTCTCTCTCTAACACCGCCCTAGCCTTTCGCCGTATCTCAGTGAAACACACGTACCAATTCCCTACCTTATAAATACACCTTTCTCCATTTTATTAATTTTTTATTTTTACCCCATTTTCGGACTGAGGATTTGTACACACTCTCACATTTCCCCGGCTCCACGTTTCGCTCTAACTGAAAAACAGGAAAAGCCAAAACCTAGATTCAATTTCACCGCCATTGCAAACCTCTCCAAGCGCTGGCCCGCCGCCGCCGCCGCGAGTCGTTTCAGGCAAGTGTTTCGCCCAATTACGCGCAGGTTTTTCTTACGTATTTCAACTTTGGCCACTGCATGTAATTCCTGAATTTCAATGGAGCCGGATTTTATTTTCTCTAAATGTAGGCCCACTTAATTGGCTGTGGGGTTTTTTTTCTCATGCAAGAAAAAATCAGGACTTTTTTGGGACGGAATAGGGTTTGGATTTCGTGTGATTGCGGTGTAGCATAAAATTCAATGGAAATTTGTGTTTAATCTATAACCATTTAGCGCTTAGGTTTTTATTTTATATCTTGCTCATGGATTTTTCTTTTTTTTTTTTTTTATTTGATTAATAACACATTGAAACTGTCTATACTGAATCTCTGATAGATGCAATATATTGTCTTAAATAGATAACAGAATGAGTCAAAATGATGTAGAAATGGAGGAGGCTGGAAAGCATGATCATGATTCGGGAAATAATGTCGAAGAGTCTTTGAGTAAAGTACTTGATTCTAAGACTGAAATCGAAGGAGAAAACCCTCCCTCTGAAGTTAGAGTTGTAGGGGATGCAAATACAAGTGAGAATGGTGTGAGTAATGAAGCAAATAGCAATGCAACTGTAAAGAGTGAGATAGAAGACCAATCTAATCATGCAAGCGAGGCGAATGACCGAATAAATCTTGAGGAAATTATGGGAGAACAAACCAATACCAACAGTAACAATGACGAGAGAAGCAGCACCAAACCTGAACTTGAAGAGCAAACTGATGCTATAAGTTTAGTGGACAAACATACTGTTTCCGAGAATGAAGTGGTTGAACAGAACACTACTAATGGTGTGGTGAAAGAAGACAAGTCCGCTGAGAATGGCGTGGAAGGTGGAAATCCTGTTAAGAATATGATAGAGGAAAATCCCATTGGAGATGGTGCAGCGGAGATGCCTGAAACTATTGGAATGGAAGATGGAGGTTGTGTTGAACATGTTCCAAGGAAAGAACTGACAAATGGAAACGCTGAAAGTGTAAGTGATCATAGGGAAAATAGAAATTCACAAACTGAGTTATCTTTAGACGCAGCTCTTCAAAGCCAGAATGCTGCTATAACTGAGGTTCCAATGGGTGGGGATGTCGAAATGGAAGTTGCATCTAAGGAAAGTGAGGATAAAACAGTTAATAATGAAGCTAAAGAACATGGTAAAGAAATAATTCTTGCTAGCCCTGTAAGTGATGAAAATGCCAAGAATGTTGAAACTGCAACCAAACAAGGAGGTCATGATTCCTCACTTTTAAACCAGCCTGAAGCTGCTACACCCTCTTCTCTTTTGATACATAATCCTGCAAAGATTAGAGATCGTAGCGGAGAAACTAGCAAGACTGTTTTTACAGCATTACCTCAGGTAATAGAATTTATACCGGAATTTTTATTATTGAAATCAGTCATGAAATGGATCCATCACAGGTTTCAGTTGTTAATCGTTTGTCTTCTTTGTTAGATGGCAGAGGGTGATGATGGAACACTAGAAGATCAAGCAGCATTCATGAAGGAACTAGAAACTTTTCATCGAGAGAGGGCCATAGACTTCAAACCACCAAAATTTTATGGCCAGCCACTAAATTGCCTGAAGTAAGTATTTTATTCATTTACTTTTATTATTATCTTGTTCTCGGGTAAATTTTTTTTTTCATTGCCTTGTCGGTATCTAGGTTATGGAGAGCTGTCATCAGATTAGGAGGCTATGACAGGGTATGTATGTCGAAATTTCTCCAATGCTCTTTTATTTTACTGTACATTACTCTTTTATTTTAGTTGTGGTATTCTGCACTTAATTGAACTTCTTTAATTAGTTAATTAGAGCATCGAGTTAGATAGTAAGTTTCTTTGCTGCTGTTTCAGTATTTATGATTTTTTCACCCTTTAATAGGTAACTGGATCCAAGTTGTGGCGGCAGGTGGGAGAGTCGTTTCATCCACCAAAGTAAGGCCCTATGTGGATTTTTTTTACCATCTATGTTTGTTTACGAGAGTGTGCCTTTTTTTTTAAACATTATTTTTCAACAGTTTGATGTGGATTACTGATAAACTTTCAATGGTTAAAGTTATCTGTCGTATTAGTATTTCAGCATGGTTTTCTTAATAGACAGTAATTTTATCAAATGATTGTAGAACGTGCTAAGTTGGAATAATTTCATTTTTGATTAAGTAAATAAAAGATCATGTCGTAATGAAATTCAGAAAGAAATATTTTGTGCATATACAGTTTTAGATTAGATTTGTACTTGGCTTCCATTACAAGAGATAGTTTGAATTGTTTTATTGCATTTTCCATTTGTTTGATAGCTGTAGTTATACAGACTATGATTTATTAGCAATTTGATCCAATTTCTTCAAAAATTTAATGAATGGATTTTAAAGTTGATCAAGTGGGTTTGTTTTTTCATGGGCAGGACTTGTACGACAGTTTCTTGGACATTCCGCATTTTCTATGAGAAGGTAATCATTCCGGTCTAACTTCCCTATTTTGTTGGTCTCACTAGTCGTCGTATTCGATTCATTGTGGGGGAGCTTCATGAGTTCTTCTGCGGGGAAATAATTCAGCTTTTTTCAATTGAAGATTTTATTAACTCTACGATTTTTTGGTATCAACTGAAACACTGTAATCAACATGAAGTATAACATGATGTAGTACATTTTCTTTATATTTCAAGTGATTGGGAATACATATGACATTAATTGTAAAAGGAGATGAGTCCGGAACAGGAAAAATATGTTTCTTATTATGATCTCTCTTTTATATTTTGTGATCCTTATGCATATATATATATATATATATATATATATATATATATATATATATATATATATATATATATATATATATATATATCACTTATAACTAAATCTTATCTTTTTCACTGTTTATTGACATTTTTTCATTTATTTGCGACAGTCTCTTAGAGATTATGAAGCTCATAAGATACAAAGTGGTGACCTTCAACTCCCGGTACCAATGCTCCCTGAAGCTTCTGGTGCTGACTGTGAAGTGAGTTTGCACTTCCGTTGAATATATTTTCCCCCTTCTTTTTACTCTTCTCCATGCAGTACATCCATCAGTATGAGTATTGGATTTTATCGTGGCCATTGGCATAGATTTCTGCTGAAAGAATTATGATGTTTGAGGAGAATGGAAGTGTAAACCTTTTCTTACGATATTATTTAACCTTTCTTCTTTAATTTCATTCCTCTCATTTTTCTTACTTTAATCTCGTTTATTTTTAGTAAAGAGTCCAACCCTCTAATTTACCCACTAGAGCTGAGAAGATTAAAACATTTTATGATATTACTGAATTTAGCAGTTGAACAGCTAGAATTTCAAGGGTTTTTGTAGATGTTCCGATGTTGCATTTAGCTTTGGTGGTTCTCATTCTTTTGCATCTAATAGAAGATATCTATTTGGAGGATTTGGCTTGGGTTTCACTAATGTGGTGGCTTAAATGTTTAACCCGCCTCCTGCCCTCTCTCTCCTCCTCCACATGTCTCTTATTCCGCCTCCTTGTATATCACGTGGTTTCTACTTTATATCTATCCTTGTCCCTTGTGTGTGGCCTGCATCTTATTTAGATTTGTAGATCACGTGTTTGTGTTTTGGATGTTAATATACCCCGTAAAATATGATAAATTGCATAAGCCTCAGGCTTCATCATAGATTCGATTTTGTCTTGTATAACTGCGTAGGAAAATGGCTATCAAGGAGCAGGATCTGGAAGGGCTAGAAGAGATGCTGCTGCTCGTGCTATGCAAGGTTGGCATGTCCAACGCCTTTTTGGTGGCGAGGCTGGAGACCCTGTTATAAAGGTTTGTAAACAGTAACTGTTTAATTCTTAAAGCACATGGACCTCTATTGGTATTCTGAAACGTTCTTTGATTATGTTTTCAATAGGACAAGAATCTTAACAGTATGGTGAAGCGGGAGAAAAATGTTAAAAGCATTGGTAAGCTAGTTTCTGTTATATCTTTTAATGTATATGCTCCACTTTCGATTAATCTTTTGGACCAATAGATATGGGTTAACTCTGCTTCATCTTAATATCACTTTGTTTCCTTTTGTTGGTTTGTTCTTAATTGGATGTGTGAATTCAGGCTCACTCAAGCAGAAGAGGCCAAATGAGGTGGAGAACTCGGTTAAATACGCCCGAGCTGAATCATCGAAACAGTTAAGCTTGTTTTTGTTTGATTAGTTATATTTCCTTATGTTTTCTGATTGAACTTGGCTTATATTTGTTGCCTAATGTAAGTTCACCATTTCCCCGACCTCGTGACGCTTTTATAGGTATATCATCACAGCTGTAACTGATGTTCTTTTTTTGTGATAGAATACATCAGTAGATTACTTTTTAGACCTTAAATATATACACATACACAATCTTAAAGTTGCCACTAAAGTTCAATTGTTGACCAAGATTGGATAGCAGTCCTTGATCTGTGCCTAAGATCCAACCAGACTAGAGCGTACTTGTCCGAGTGACTGTTATCTGGTTTTTCTATCATACTGGATTTTATCCATGATAAAACAGTTTATTTACCTATCCATGTGCAAGACGCCAATAACTATGGGCAACTTAGACGCCTGCTACCAATTTGTTTGCAGGCTGTGGCTTGTTTGGTTGCTCGAGTTCTTAACTTTTCCTTATGTAGTAAACTGATAACTTGAGCACTTCAGGTAACAAACTTTTGTTTAGGACTATTTGGAACTCTTTGGTTCTACGTGTAGGGGTTATCTTTAGATAAAATTCTGCTTGGCAAGTGGTCCAATAAGATGCTTAGTGCCAATATGAATAAGGAGATCAAAATTCTTCCCAGTGGGCTAGAAATTTGTATGTAAAACTTCTGCATTATTGTGTTTACTTATTGCGTTTTTACAGTCTAGTTCTCCTAGCTAGGTTACTTTGTAATCTTAGAAAACCTGAAACTGTATACTTGCTCTTCCTTTTGTTGTTTTCCAAGTAGTATCTGTCATGTCATAGGATTGACTTCTTTGTCAAATAACGAGTGTGAACGCTAAGAATCTGAGTAACAGTGGTATTGAAAAATGCATAACTATTTTGTTTTCCTTTTTGGGTATAATTGCTTTAGATGTGTCTTTTCCACAATCCCCCCTCCACCTTCTTTTTGGATTACACTAAAATCAGGGTAACTGATTTTTCCTTGCTGCTATTTTTGTTTGGTAGACTGGTGACATCAGTAGTTGATGTTGGGCCTCCAGCTGATTGGGTGAAGATCAACGTTCGCCAAACGGTAGGTTTATCAAATCTCCCATTCTGTCACAATGCACCCGTGCAACTGACACAAAATAATTAACTTTGACTGGTTTTTACGGGTGCAGGAAGATTGTTTCGAGGTTTATGCTCTTGTACCGGGGCTTCTACGTGAAGAGGTGTGTGCTTTCTCACTTTAGTGCATACGTAGAATACAAGAATAATTGATAAATAGAGAAATGGCAAAATAAGCAAGAATCTTAAACACATTAATAAGCCATTGAAGTTTTTCCGTATGGAGAGGACACGGCTCCTAAACTGATATTTTAATATTACGAATCTGAATCTTCTTAATACAAGATCATATGCATAATTATACTAATAAACTGAATATAAACCAACTTCTTTAAAATAGGAAATAGAAGTTCACAACAACTGCATCAGTTATGGGTGGTAATGATATAACTTATCCATTTCATTAACTACTTTTCTCTGTCTTCGATAATACGGGATCAGAGGTGGTGTTGTATCAGTACTTATTAAGTGTATGATTTTACTGCATTTAATCGAACTAGTTGTAAAATTGACAATATTATAATCATGCTTCTTATTGGTCGTTTAGGTGCGTGTTCAGTCAGATCCCGCTGGACGTTTGGTCATAACAGGTCAACCCGAGCAAGTTGAAAATCCCTGGGGTGTTACACCATTCAAAAAGGTATTCTTTCCCTTTTTGCAAATGAGAAGCTGACGAATTCTTCTTCGTGTACTAAGTTCTAAACTACACAACTTCATGGTTTCTCATTATCGAAACAAACTTCTGAAAAATTCTGTACATTTATTAGGAATATAACGTTGTGTTGGTTGGTTTGTCAGGTGGTGAGCCTACCTTTAAGGATTGATCCACTTAAGACATCTGCAGTGGTTAGCCTGCACGGGCGTCTTTTTGTTCGTGTTCCATTTGAGCTCTCTAATACCTAAAATTCATTCAAACAAGACCGACCAATTCGTGCAGAAGTATCTGATAGCTTTGTGAATGTCTAGCTTTTACAATTACATGTGTATGATTTGCATTTGCAGGTTAGGTTTTAGATTCGTCCTTTTTTTTTTTTTCTAAAGCTCAAATTTTGATCTTTTTAGTGACAACTATATTTTGGAGGCCTTGTTTTTTTCCTTTTCCCCTGTTGCAATTGCCCCATTAGCTCTTACGGTGTAAGTCGGAACCCACCCTTCATTTAATTCATTGAGACTTGTTTTTTCGTTCCATCCCTTGTCTGAACTTTGCATTTTATTCATATTTTCTTCGGTTATGAAAAGCTCACTGAAAACGGCTGCCGTCTGGTTTTGCTTGATAGTGTTTGTTGGGATTGGATTTGGGAATTTTTTCCACCGGAAAATCGGTTGTTACATTTTATGGTACGAAAACAAAATTCGTAATATTATAGTTAATGATTAGCATCACTGGCTCGATTATGAGGAGCCTACTTCAGCTTTTGTCGAAATGATTGAATTCGCTGAACAAAAAATTCAAAGTTCTTTTGATAATGTTATAGGAATATGTATATTTGCCTTCCCCTAATTTGTTTTTCCTTCTTCATACTCTTGTTTAAATTTGTATAGTTTCCATTTCAATTAGTATTTATAAATAGACGCAATTTGCTAAGTATCTCTAAGAGGGTGTTTGGCTAAGCTTATAAGATGCTTTAGAGCTTTGGACAATTATATTTTTGCATTTTTCTTAAAGTTTCTCGGGCAGTTTAGTTAAAGAACTTAGGTAAAAATTAGTTATTTTAAACTGAAAAACCTTACTATCCTTCAATTCATCCATTATTAAAACTACATCCTCTAAAAAAATGGTATTTCTTCCACTTTTCCGCCTCCCCCTACAGTCCTCTACCCCCGACTGCCTAATTTCTGCAACAATATCGTTGGAAAAAGGTTACTTTCATAAAAAAATGTCTATTTTTTGTTCAAATTCTCTAATTATGCTGTACATTTTCAGTCTATTATCATTCTAAACTTTCAAATTAAGTTATCTATTTCCTATCTAAGTTGCTAATTAATTAATTAACTAATAAATAAATAGGATAATAATAATAATAATAATAATATATGGATTGACATTTGGCTATCATCATCATCATCAATCACCATTAAATATACATACCACCAAAGCACTCTCTCATGGCAGGCAAAATCATGCATTGAATTGTGTGCCACTCTTTACAAATTATACCCACCCCCCACCCCCCACCCCCTCACCACACAGTTAACACCATCTCTACGCATTCACCTCATTACCATTACACATTTCTCCACATGCTTATGAAAACCGAACCGGCAAATATCAACCGCTACCGGTTCGATGATGACTTTGCCATGGTTTGCATACATTGTATGTATGTTTACGCTCTTTCCGTTTCGAATTAATTGTCTCTCACTTTACATAATTTTATTCGATCCATATATACTACGTGTCACTTTGAAATACGAATGTTGTTGCAGTAATTATGTTTTCCATATTTGCCCTTACAACGTCTTCTAAATATTATCAAACACTTCTTTTTTCCTTCCACCTTCAAGCTATATTTTTCGAACCTATCCAACGACAACTCGGCAACTGGCTACCAAGTTCGGTGTTCCGATTTTGAAAACATTGCATTATACCACATGCATGCATGTGTTTAAAACAAAATTGTAGCTCATCAGCACAAAATCTAATGCGGAAAAAGGTGAGTATATATATATATATATATATACAATTTTTCTAAAAACATATATATGTATTATCCATGATTCAAAAAAATAGGGTGAAAATATTGATAAACCAAATACATAAAAAAACATGTAATTAGTAGTACTGTTCTCTTCATAAAATATAAACCATAGACAAGAAATCAAGAATCAATCAGACACTAGATTTCTTGTGGCATTAATGTGAATTAATTCACATAAAAAGACAAGAAATCAAGAATCAATCAGACAGTAAATTTCTTGTTTTCTTTTTTACTGGCATTAAAGTAAATTAATTGACATAAAAAGACAAGAAATCAATAATAAACCAGACAAAAATGTCACAAAATAGTTATATATTATATCAAGGATTAAATTAAATTGAAGTAGTACTGATCAAGTGATGCCCATTGATAAATTGTTTTCAACAACTTGCTACTTTGCATGGCCCTTGATTCAAATATATATTAGCTTTTAAAGTCAATTGCAAAACATCATAAGCAACACAACTTCTATTCAAACACCAGCATAATATGTGTGTGTGTGTGTGTGTGTGTGTGTGTGTCAAGTTTCGACCCGATGACGTCAGCGAGTAAATTATGCTCATCTTGTTATCATTAGCTTAATTACATTCCACGAAAAGTATATATAACTAAATAAAATGAAAGTGCAACAAACTAGACTTTTCATCATGTGATCAAGAAAAAAAAAGGTAATAATTAATAAATCAAAAGTCAAGAGAAATATAACCGTTGTCGTGCGATTATTATTTCAGCCGCGTTGAATTAAAAAAAAAAAACAAAAAAAAAAAAGTTCCGGCAAGAGGGAGGAAGATTAGGGTTCGGTAATCAACAGATCGATGATGCATTTTTATTCCTAATTCATGCATTTTATGGCACCTAATTAATTAAACAAGGTAGCACTCAACATATCCTAGTAAAATATATATCCGTCGATACTAATAGAGTTCACAAAAAATCACGACCTGAAATGATGTGCGCGCACGGCGCACACACACGGAGCATGAACGAAAGAATGGTAAAAAAAACTCGAGAATGTAATTAATTTAATTATAATGTGACTATGTAAATCAAATATATATATATACCAATTAGGCAAAACCTTTTAATTCAGAATCAATTTCTACCAAAATGTGTATATTGCATAGCACTTAGCAATGTTACATAGGGTGAAAAACAATGTCGAAATTAAATTACTGACCTTGAAAAATTGCTTCGTCGATCTCTAATCATCGATTTCGATCTGTCGGCTGCATATAGCATTTGCTGATGATAATTTAATCTGATCTTCACCAAATTATAATTATAAAACCTCTCCTTTTGCTTCCAATTTCAAATTAACAATCTAAATTTCCCCCTCAAACACTAATAGTAATAACATATTAATTAATTACTGCTAATTAATCTTGACAAACAAATTAAAAGCTGAGAATAATTTAATTAATATATAACACATAAAATAAAAGCTAATTAATTAACACCATAATAAACAATTCACCGTGGTAGTACCGTCGATCAAAATGGCGGCGGCGGCCTGGTAGAACTACCACTCCCCCACCCAAACAATTCAGCTGAGAAAGGATAATTCCCCGGTGGTGGGGTGGTGTTTCCACCACCTGAGTTCAGAAACGCACCATCTCCGCCGCCGCTACCATCACCACCACCGCCGCCGCCGCCGCCTTCTACGGCATGACCACCGCGACCGCCTCCTGCTGTGACGCCGGAAGACTGAGACGCACTCGGCTGGGGCTGAGTAGCTGCGGCGCCGCCGCCGCCGCCCTCTTCTTCCTCCAGAGGTAAGCGTTCGAACACTGCATTTGCAAAGGAAGCAGCCATAAGTACTACCGCCCCGGCAGCCATCAACGGGCCCACCACGCTCCCTCCGACAACCTGCCCCTGGCCGCCGGAAAGGAATATCGACAGCCCACCGGCACCCGGCGGCGCAGGCGGAGGCAGCACGGTTCCGGAAAGCGAGAGGATCTCGAAACGGCCGTGGAGCGTCACCACACTCCCAGCGGGGGCGGCCGGCTGGCGGAGGGTCACGTTCGCCACCGTGCCGCTGCCGCTGAGGACGCAGACGCCCCTCCCCCGCCTCCTCGCGTAGACGGAGACGCTCTCGACGACGTCGCTGCCGGACGAGATTTCGAGGACGTGGGATCGGAGCGCGTTGGGGCTGTCGCGCGTGACGATAATTGGGGGCTTGGGCTTGTTCTTGGATCCCGGAGGACGGCCGCGCGGGCGGCGGTTGGCGGAGGGAGTACCCCCGGAGCTGGTGGTAGCGGCAGCGTCGTCGTCCTTGGAATTAGCAGACAGCTCGTGATGAATTTCAAGACGAGAAGAAGGCGGCGGCGGCGGCCTCTGCTGCAAGTGGAAGTCCGGCGGTGGTGTGAGAAGCTGATGAACGTAGCGAGAAGAATTACCACCGCCGCCGGAGCCTTGCTGATGTTCGTAACCCGCCATTTCTAAACATCAATCTCTCTCTCTCTCTAAATATATTAAGAACTTTCTCTCTCTACAGAAAACTGGAAAAGTAGTAATAAAGAATGAATATAATGAGTTATATTCTCTATTCTGGTAAATTATTTAGGAGTGTTAATTTGATCTGACAAGAACAAGATTGAATGACCTAATAATTAATTAAAAACAATAACTGATTTGACATGAAATAAATTAATTAATTTGATTTATTCATCGCTCCAATATTAATTCTCACTCCAACTTGCTTAAACATCAAACCCAACAAAGATTCAAAGGCAGATATATATAGATCTAGAGAGAGAGAGAGAGAGAGAGAAGAAAACCCTAATTAGTTTAGTTTTTTTTCTTTTTTCTCTCTCTAGAGGTTGGAAGAGAGAGAAACTCTGAACTGGAAGTGGTCACTGTCTTCGTCTGCGTGACGGATAATAAATCAATAAATAAAGGATAAAAGAAGCTCAAAAGGATAGATATATACGTACAATATATATATATATATTATATTATACACATAGGAATATATGTAGATTCATGCATGTACATATATATATTTTATATGAATGGGATTTAGATTTTAGAGAGAGAAAGAAAAAAGGCATGCGCTTAGGTTAGGGTGCTGCTGCTGCTGAATTCACATAAAAAGAGATGAAAATGAGAGACGGTTGAAAAGTTTGCAGTATAATGAGGGGCGAAACAGTCATTTACTACCAAGACAAAAATTCCTTCAAATTACTCTAATTTATATCTTTCTTTAACATAAAATAAAGTGAAAATGATTCATCCTATATTACTAATTAGGGTCCATTTGATATACACCCCTAATATGGAAAATATATGGGGAAAGGTCCACCCCTAAAATTCTTTCTTTGAGATACACCCCTGGAGAGGCAAAAGTACAATCGCGCCCTTTTGTGTAATATTTGCCCTACTGATTTAGTAATTTGCTGACTGCATTCAGCATTGGCCAACTGCAGTTAGTATTTGGACCTGCATTTACCATTTTTATAGATTTTCTTAATAAAAAAATACAAATGTTTATTTATTATTATTTTTTTATATATAACCCTGTTTTGTATTTTTTGTATTTATTTTTTATTTTTTAATTTTTTTAATTTTTTTAATTTTTTTTAATTTTTAATTTTTTTTTTAATTTTTTTTTAATTTTTTTTTTAATTTTAATTTTTTTTTTCAAATTTTTGATAATTTAATGTATTGAAATTGACTACACATGACTATAGTATAACACAATCATGTATAGTTATATGTAGTCAAAATGTACTGTCTTTTTATCCCATTATATAAAAAAAAAACTTCATCTATACCAACAAATAAAATCAGTATTTGAATCTTGATATTATAAATCAATTAGTACCCAACAAAAAAATGTAAAATCACAATCATCAACATCAATGTACACAGAAAAAACGCATAGCTTTTATATAACTATATATTACTATATTTTACTACACGTGACTATATATGACTACATGTATATGACCATATGTGACTATATATAACTACATATGACTACATGTATATGACCATATGTGACTATATATAACTACATATGACTACATGTATATGACCATATGTGACTATATATAACTACATATGACTACATGTATATGACCATATGTGACTATATATAACTACATATGACTAACTATATGAGTATAGTCTTTTTCTTATTTTTGAGTAAATATGAGTATAGTCGTATATAGTGTAATTTGGATTTATATCTTCAAATCCCACATTTCAACCCGACAACAGCTCCGATCTATCGAATGCAAAAGAGTTGTTTCGAATTGAAGAACACCATGTCCTCTCGGCAAAAACTTGGTGCATATAAGTTGTGCAAACACCAAACCTGTGACAAAAAATCAAGTTCAATTTAAATATTTACATTATAAATCAACTCACAACCAACAAATGCAGAGGAAATACACAATCGTGTGCATATGTTACTACATGTCACTATATATTACTATATCTTACTACATGTGACTACATGTCACTATATATGACTATAATTATCTATAGTTAAATCTTCATATATATTCAAAATATACGGAACCATACACGAGGTGTCTAGCATTAGGTGTGATATGGTACTCCCTCCGTCCCAATTTAAGTGACGTTTTGGGTTGTTGCACACGTATTAAGAAAATCAATAAATGTGCATAGATTATAGTGAAAAAATTAGGAAAATACTAATATATCCCTGACATTAATTATTTTACACTAACTAATTAAGAGTGATAAAGGGTAAAATTGAAAATAGTGCAATTAATGATACATTGAAAATCTAAAATGACAAATAATTTGGGACAAAAAAAACTCTCTAAAAAGACATATAATATGGGACAGAGGGAGTATCATTTAGACCACCCAAATCTCGAAAAAGAGCAACAGTTGGGTTGTTGTAAGCCATAAAGGCTCCAAGAACATGTACAATGGTATTTACCAAATTCAAGTGTTGAGAGTTCAATAGAGGTAGAAGAGTGGGGATAAATCACTATAACATATTTATGCTAGAGTGGGTAATCAACTTATTATTGTTGACTTTTATATTCGACTCTAATCGGTAATCAACATTAATCAGTATTGAAACAGTAATCAACATTATTGAAACAATAATCAACATTACCCACTAAAAAACACACATACAAATAACTCGATGAAACACGAAACAAATATCAATTGAGTCGAAGAATTAGAGTTGAATAACAACTCAAACAAACAAATAAAAAAAATATGGAACATCCACAATCGAACAAATTTATTCAAAAGTGGAGTTGAAAGTCAAAAGATGAAAACAATTCATGTAATAGAAAAAAAATGGGAGTTTAAGGTTAAATAAAATTACCGGTGAAAGGACATAGGAGCCGCAGGGCCTGTAGTAATAGACGAAGAGATCGGAGTCGGAAACTTGGGCAAAGCGTCCTTGCTCGACGATTTGATGGCGGCGAGGGCGTCGGCGACGGCGGTGGACGAAGAGAGGGCACGGAGCGGTGGAGGGCGTTGGCGACGGTGGTGCACGAAGAGAGGGAGAGAGGCGGCGGAGGGCGTCAGCGACGGTAGTGAACGAAGAGAAGGGCAGAGCTGTGTTTTGCCCAGGAAGAGAGAAGATGTGAGACGCTGGATTGGATCTGGCGAGAGAGAGAAGAGAGGGAGAAAACGATTGTGGGTGTGCGGCGTGTGAACGGCAGAGTTTTAGAGGGCTTATGGCAAACTAAAAGGGTAAAAGGGTCA
Organism: Erythranthe guttata; assembly: GCF_056151865.1. NCBI lineage: Eukaryota > Viridiplantae > Streptophyta > Magnoliopsida > Lamiales > Phrymaceae > Erythranthe > Erythranthe guttata. Next base: position 632,610 of record NC_142535.1, read on the forward strand.
CTTCAAGTAAGCTAGGGGGGTCTGCCTAATTAAGATAAAAAACTTGGGTTTTAGTCAAAAGAGTGAGAAAGGGGAGGGATCTCCTCTAATATATCTTCAAAAGTAGGGGGTTATCTCACATTTTCCCTACTAATTAATTAGGTGATTTTTTATTACATTCGTTGAATACACCTCCTAATTTTGCAACACAGACATGTGGTATTTTACCAAATGTATTTTGACCGTGCTATATGGGCTCGAACATATAAATATTAAATGATTTATTATGCTGACAGCTTAATTAATTAATTAGAGTCAATGCTTAATTGTTTTTAAACTCATAAACACATTTAAGAAGAAAAATCTACATGCAAGACTTCAAAATGTAAAATGTATTAGAATTTGTTCGTTGTCTTTCTAATGTCACTTAATTGAATTTCAGATTGAAATAATCTATAATAAAATTCATGGACGTACCCAAGCAATTGGAAATTCGATGATACGCCTAATTATTTACACTGGGTGTAATAAGTAAGAATACAATGAGATTAACCTCTGTTGGATTTTGGCCCAAATATGTTCTGGGCCATAAAGCCCAATTGCCATCATTTTATACACCACCATTTGAGTTAAGCCCAAGTTATTATAAGTGAGCCCAGCCCATTTATGAGCCAGATCCATCCGTTGGATCTCAGGCTTAATCTGGATCGTTCAGTACCTCACTTAAATAGCATTTTCTCTCTCTTCGTTTCTCTCACTCTGAAACCCTAACTCTTACCCTCTCTTCTCCGCCGCTCCTGCTTCTGTCTTCTTCCTCCCTTGTACTGCCTTGACTAAGTTATGGCTGGAGGTCAAAGTGCACGGTACAATGCTGACTTTGACCCTCCGGTACAGCCTTCACCGGCTCTCTTTGACTTCAGTCCCTATATATGTTGGCATGGAGGCTGGAAGAGGGTAAGACAGAGATAAACCCTAATCAGACCTAAATCCCTTCGTTTTTCTTCTTTGTGAGTTCAGAAATTGGGGTTTTGGTGAGTGGGTTAGCTTGAGTGCTTGATCTGTTCTTCCTTCGTGGTTTCTGGGTATTTTAGAGTTTGAGTGTTGTGAGAGAGAAAGGAGACCTGTTCTCCTTGAGGTGCTATGGTGGTGTATGTTTGGGAACTGTGAATCTCTGGTGTGAAATTGGAAGACTGAGCTGAAAATCTCAATCTATTTCATCATTCAATTTACTCATACTTGTTATTCTTGTTTCTTTATTTATACATACCTATATATACATATATCTATTCTTCTTCTTCTTGGCAGTAATCAATACTGTCAAGGGGGATTTATATATATCTATAGCAGGCTTGAATGGAGCTTGGCAATTTGATACCCTACAACCTCACTCATGTTGTCGTCGTTGGTCAACATATTGCAACATAACAGAGGAAAATTAGGGCTAAGAATACTCTCGAGTTCACCTCGTGAACTCATGAAACTACTAAAATATATTCGAAATCGATTTTGAGCTTTTATCGAGTCGGTTACACGTAAAACTTGCTCAACCAGCTCATTTACACTCTTAATCTCACATGTGTATATATATATTCAAGTCGGAGTAAGATTAATCTTTATATTCCCCACTAAAAGATGGCCAATGTGTTGTAGTATTGTGTGCGCAAGAGATATTATTTAGCGTAAAAACGAAAACCTCCTCTTGTTTGGATAATTACAACCATTTCTCAACTCCTCAAATTTAGTGAAATCTTCGAGATTATATGGAATATGATCACTTTTATACCCGTTTTATCCCATTTGAACTCTACATTTTGAAGCAAGATGATCATAATATGTGTTTTTTGACTTGTATATATCATATTCTGGTGCATCAGAAACTGTATTTTTACACAAAACGAGTACAAACTAGAGCACATTCCACGAAATCTAGATGATTATGTTGAATCTGACACGATAAGGGTAGAGGTGTAAGAAACAACATAATTGAGGGAGTTAGATGTAATTATCTAAATAAGAGAGTTTTTTTTGTAAATTGACCATATATCTAGGGGTGTTTGTAATTTACCCTATTATTTAATTAGCAGAATAAATATATAACTATTTTTCTTCTTTTAATATATAAAAATAATAATAATTCTCGTGGGAATGAAAAAAATAATAATTTATGAGGTTAATTAATTAGAGTTGATGGTCAAAGGGAGGAGCCATGTGGATAGTGTCGGGAGCATTGGAACTTGCTATTCAATTCTTTAACCTTATCTACTTTCTTTTATGATGAAGTTAGCGGATACACCTAATTATTTTCATCGAGCGCTTGTTAACCGTAAATCTGAACATAATTATGGTTACATGCATGACACCACTCATGAATTTAGTGGCTGCTTATTTAATTTCGTCCGCGGCTAATAAGCACCCACTATATATATATATAAACAGATGTAGCAACTTACTTAATCTCGTTGATTTCGTTCCAAAATTTTACGAATTTCTTTTTTGGAGAAGAATTTAAGTATTTTTCTGGATGGCCAAGTTCTTTATTTATTTTTTTCATTTATAATTAAATTGTTGGGGATTGTATTGACAAAAGTTTATACAATATATATTTAATTAGTTATAAGAATGGTGAGGTAAATAAAATTTGGTTCTACAAAAATATAACTAAATTAATAAGTAAAAGGTCATGTGAATATTTTATTTTAGTTTGAAATACGAGTCACAACTCACGAAATTCAAACGAGGTGGAGACATGTGTGTGAAATTGCAGAATGACCCACAATTTGTCCCCAAATAGCTCCCCACCCACACAAATTGAAATTCCCACCAACCAACTACTATTTATTAATTTAATTTATGCCCCCACTAAATTATAAGATCCTCACATGTGCATCCACCACAAACCTTACAACAAATTTATTTATTTATTTATAATATATATATATATATATATATATATATATATATATATATATATATATATATATATATATATATATATATAAAAGAATTGTTGTCAAAAAGGCCACATCAAGTACACACACAAGTAGGTGAGGTGTAAAGCCAATATTATCAATTTCATTGGACATCAAAGTGTGTCATGATAGTTTGACGAAGTGAAAGTGCAACAAAATTCAAATCAATTTAACTGAATTGACGACAATTCTAATAAAGAAGATTCAACTTGATTGATAAAAAAAAGTCGGGAAAAACTAGCGAATTCAGGAATTTTAGTAAAAAACTATTCTTATCCTCGATCAGTTTGTCCGATTCGAAGATGTTTTAAGTAATTAATTACCTTTTGTGATGCCCCACATGAACACTAAACATAGCTTGAGGCATCAATTTGACACTAAAAATAATAGATGTTTTGAAGGTTGGATTTATTTCATGTATTGTTGCTCCATTAACACTAAAAGATTTAAGTATTATTTGTGTTATGATTGTGGTATCACTTATTTTGAGTAATTAACGAGCAATACTAGAATTGTGTAGCTGCATGCGAGCTAATACTTCAAATACAATCTTCTTTCAAAATATATAATAATTTTTATATTGATATAAAATACCTTAATTTAAATTAAATTTTATACACATACTATATTATATTTATTTCACATCAAACGTACACGTGTAGTTGGTTTAACGCTCTTCTCATTATTATATTACCATAGGCTATTTTTATTTTTTATTTTTTTTCTCTTAAAAATGAAATATAAACTATAGTTAAATAAGCCATGAAAGTCAACCACTATGACAACTTGATTGAAAATTTGGATAAGTTACAAAAAATAGAATTGACTTGTTCCAAATTAAAGTCGCAGGGAGAGAACTCAAAAACCAAAAATATAGAATAGACTATTAGCAAATTTATTATGCAAAACGATGAAATTCATAATTGTTACAAACTTAGTTATACTCATTGAAAAATATAATTAAAATAGAAAATTATAAATAAAAAAATCAATTGTTCATTGAACTCCTAAAAAGGAAGAAGAATAAGAAAACCTTGAACTATAAACACAAATAAATAAAGTAGCACATGAAAATATAAAATATTCAATTCAGAGAGTATTGCAATCGGTTGCGAAAAATATATTTGTCTATGTACCTAATTATAGTTCATCCTAAAAAGTTATACTCATAGTTGTTTTTCCAAATTTTAACCGTTTTAGATTAAATTGATTATTCAACACTTAAGTGGTGTTTGCAAAAGCTTACTAAAAAACATAAGTTCGTGATTGTGAATTAAGTAAGTATTAAATGTTTATTTATAAAAGTTGGAGTGTTTGCAAATATGTTGGAAAATCAATATTAAAAAAATAGCTTAAAGCAACTTATTTTTAGAAAAACAAAAGCAAAAACTGATTTAGCTAACACCTAACAACAAATTAGAGCTATGAAAAGCTCGAAAGTTGTTTCTAAAAACTTTTTGCAAACACCACCTTACTCTTCGTACTGCAAAACTCTCTAAGGATTTTAAATGTCACTCAAGCAAAACGATATTAAGGCAAAAACAAAATTGGATGGGACACAAAAGCATTCTAGACAAAAGGGATCTAAAATAAGCAATCAAAATTGAAATTAAGCACTCAAAATTGGTCTTGTGATGGAGCATAAGTGGATTGGTACTATGAATAAGCTATATTTTCAATAGCTTCAAAGGTGGAAATTGAATTTGCTAAAGTAGGAACAAGAAGTGAGGGGTGATTGACCCAAATTAAACCATGTCTATATCTAAAATGGGAAGGTTCAAGGCATCAATTGAGCAATAATCCAACAACTTAATTACCACCATTATGATCAATAAAAGGGTCCCTCCATTCTCAAAAACAAAAAAAACAAAAAAAGAGAGAGAGAGAGAGAGAGAGAGAGAGAGAGAGAGAGAGAGAGAGAGAGAGAGAGAGAGAGAGAGAGAGAGAGAGAGAGAGAGAGAGAGAGAGAGAGAGAATAAAGGGAGAGAGAGAGAGAAAAAAAAAAGGTCCCTCCAATTTCCCAACTTGTGATTGTTTTGATGCCATTTTGAAGCCTATCACATCCCAAATTCTTTGAAACTCATTTGATACTAGCTCACTTTTGTGTGCATTGGGATCACCTTTATGCATAATCAATCAAAACAAGAAAATCTTATCTTTAAAGTTGGTCGAGAGTAGGTGACAACAAAGTCGAAAAGACCTCCGTTTGAATCTGCACTCATAGCAGCTTATCCAGTGCAATCTACCTATCGGGTGTGGTTTGCACAAGTAGAATTTACCTAGTGCATATATTGATCGACTAACAACGTATTCATCAATCGGTTGGATGGTGATGGACATGGTACTGTATTAGTTGAATTCATTGAGTTAATCATGTATGTATAAACAATGTCCTACACCATAATGTACATTCACTTGTCTTTTTTCATGTGATAAACAGTGAACTTTTGAAATTGGTTAAAAAGGACATGGAACTTCTAAAAAGTGATTAAAATTGGTACTGAAAAACTAAAACGATGGTGAAGATCGACTAAAATTTAGCATATAACTTTTAAAATTTAGCAGCAAACTGCAACAGCGAACTTATAGCCGCAGTGGTTGCACTTCTTTCGTTCCCAATGACTTGACTAATAATAATACAGGGGTGTTTTTCAAAATAAACAAGCAAGAAACTTTTATTTTTAACATAAAAATAAACGTGTCCTTTTTCGTTAATTAAATTATATATGAACACTTCTCAAAAAAGATATTACAGTTGAAAAACTTTTTGCAAATTCTCCATGAAATGCCCCATCTAATTTGGAAGAACGCATAGAACATATCTGCATAGTCTTGTATATTTTGCCAAGAAAGTCAAGTTACATGATCAAATTTCTTCATCAATTTGCACCAAATAAACCAAAACTTTGCTCACTATTTCCAGCAAGTTGGAGTCGACAACAAAACTGAGTTATTTTTCCGCTTTGAAAATTCTTCCTTTCGATCAACAACGACACTTTTTCAGTAGCAAAATTTGAGATCAGAAAAGTCAATTTTGAGCACATTCCAACCATATCATTAAACTTCTAAGCCAAGAAAAGACAGACAACACCTCAAAGCCTCGGCAACACAGTTGCAAGAAAATGATGAAAAGCTAAAAAATAAATTACGTTTGTAAAATTTCTCTAATCGATTTTCGAATCTCTCTGAGAAAAAACAATCGAAATTTTATCTCTCCTTATATATGTTGACTCCTACAATAACAAATATCTTCACTAAAATAGAAATAAGCATCAATTTATTGTTTAAATTATGACTAAGAACTACTACAACATAATATCATCAATATTGCTGACCTTTCCCGCAATGTCATTTCTTTCGTTTCAACAAATCAAAAACACACAAAATCATGTCGATCTTCAAAGAAACGAGGCGAATTTTGTAATGATTAAAACTAATAATTTATAGCGTAAAACTAACTCAAATGAGGATACTATACAAACACTAAAACAAACTTCCATCTCACCGTAACATATGTGCCTAAAGCAGAAACGCAAAAAAAAAAATTTACATCAGTAGAATATCACAAAGAGAAAGCTCATAAATACAGTAAAACCGACGACTAGAAAATTTGAGATCTTTCAGATATTAATAGTAAAACCGACGACTAGAAAATTTGAGATCTTTCAGATATTAATAGTAAAACTGACGACTCGGAAATACATTAGCCACGCTTTAACGGCTTCACAGTTTTCAACTAATACAGCAGCTAAATGAAAAATAATACTACCCCTCGTATATAAAACAAAGATCGACTTGTAGAAGTATAACGGCAGTGCTCAGTCGTAGTGACGCAGAACGGAAGCACGGTAAAGAATTAATTTCTACGAATTAATCCTATAGAACACGATAACTCTGGAATCCACCAGATAATTGAGAGAAAACTCAGAAATTTTTATTAATAATGAAAGATGCCGAAAAATAAATCCTAGAGCAACTATTTATACTAAAAAAACGAAAAACCTAATCAAACTAGGAAAACGAGAAAATTACCAAAAAAAAAAAGGAAAAACCTAATCAAACTAGGAAAACGAGAAAATTACCAAAAAAAAAAAAAAAGGCGAAAAAATTAAAAATAAAATAACTCCTAAACCTAATAGAATACCGAAAGTTGGAAACAACCCAACTTGCGGAATTCAAATCCTAATCAAACTAGAATTCCGACTCCGCCACCTCTGCATCAATCCCTTCTTCTTCGAAAGAGCTCGACCTCGAGCTTGTATCGGGATAAAGTGGGGTATTCTCCTGATACTCGTATAAGTCCGAAACGTTGAAAGTTTTCGAAATACCCATGTGAGCCGGGAGGTCGATTACGTAAGCATTATCATTAATTTTCTGAAGGACTTTGAACGGTCCATACTTCTTTGGCTTGAGCTTGTTATACGTTCCCACCGGGAATCGCTCCTTTCGAAGAAATACCATGACATCGTCCCCCGCATGAAAAGTCTTCAGCCTGCGATGCTCGTCCGCGGTAGCTTTATACTTGGCATTCTTTTGCTCGAGCCTCTCCTTAACCTCTGCTTGGACGTCTCGTACTTCATTAGCCAGTCGCTCAGCCGCCACACTTTTTCGGTGCTCTTGAGGGAGGCGTATCAAATCCACTGCATGCTTCGGAGCTGCTCTATAAACCAACGCAAAAGGAGACATTCCAGTGGCGCTATGCACAGCGCTATTGTAGGCAAACTCCGCTTGTGGTAAAGCATGATCCCATTGCCTCGGGCGATCGCCGCAAATACATCGTATCAAATTTCCCAAAGTCCGATTAGTCACCTCCGTTTGCCCATCAGTTTGCGGATGTGCTGTGGTGCTTCGCTTGAGGGAGGTGTCAAACATCTTCCAAAGGACAAGCCAAAAATGGCTAAGGAACTTCACGTCTCGATCGGATGTGATTGTCTTCGGTACGCCGTGTAAACGGACTACTTCTCGAAAGAACAGTCTCGCAATGTGAGACGCATCAGAAGTCTTTCGGCACGGAATGAAGTGAGTCATCTTGGAAAACCTATCAACCACCACGAAAACCGAATCAACCCCCCGCTGGGTTCGCGGCAAGCCCAACACAAAATCCATCGATAGATCTTCCCAAATACCACTTGGGACCGGGAGAGGTGTATACAACCCGTATTTTGAGATTGACCCTTCGAAACTTGGCAAACATAGCACTTTGCAACTATCTTACCAACATCTCGTTTAAGTTGAGGCCAATAAAACCGCTCCTCGACGCTGCTCGTCGTCTTGTCTCGTCCCAAATGACCGCTTAGCCCGCCCGCATGTAGATCCACAATTAACTTTTCGCGAAGAGAAGTCCTCGGAATGCACAGCTGGTTACCTCTAAATATGAATCCTTCACTAATATAATAATCCTCCATCGGCTGTCGCGCAACACACTTAGACCATATTTCTCCAAAATCCTCATCTCCCTCGTACAGCTCCTTCAAACACTCCAATCCGACCACTTCTTCACTAAGAGTGGTAAGTAATGCAGCTCGCCGACTTAGGGCATCTGCGACACGGTTCATGATTCCACTCCGATGCTTGATGACAAACGGAAACTTCTGCAGGAAATTTGTCCACCTCACATGCATGTTGTCGACACTTTTTTGACTATTCAGAAACTTCAAAGCTTGGTGGTCGGTGTATAGTACGAACTCTCGCTGTATCAAATAGTGTTCCCACTGTTTCAAAGCTCGAACTATTGCATAAAATTCTTGATCGTAAGTGCTCCACTTCCTTCGTGTGTCACTCAATTTCTCGCTGAAGAAAGCCACGGGACGCTTTTCTTGGGACAAAACAGCTCCAACGCCTACTCCACTGGCGTCACATTCTACTTCAAACACCTTCTCGAAACTAGGCAAGGCTAGGACAGGTGCATTACTTAATTTCTCCTTGATCACTGCAAAACTCTGATCTGCCTTGTCACCCCACATAAATTTTCCCTTCTTCATACATTCAGTAATTGGTGCCATGATGGTGCTGAAATTCCGAATGAACCGTCTGTAGAATGTCGCCAATCCATGGAAACTCCTTACTTCCGAAACATTCTTAGGCGTGGGCCACTCACGAATTGCCCGAACCTTTTCATCATCGACATGAATTCCTTCCGCCCCAACTATAAATCCCAAGAACAGTAATCGACTAGCCATAAAAGTGCACTTCTTCAAATTGATGAACAGCTGATTATCCCTCAAAACAGTTAACACCTCACGCAGGTGTCCCATATGCTCGTCTTCGTGTTTGCTATAAATCAGGATATCATCGAAATACACAACGACAAATTTTCCAGAAAAGGGTCGTAATACCTGATTCATCACGCGCATGAAAGTGCTGGGCGCGTTCGACAACCCAAACGGCATCACCAACCATTCGTATAAGCCATCTTTTGTCTTGAACGCTGTCTTCCACTCGTCCCCGGGTCTAATCCGAATCTGATGATACCCACTTCGAAGATCGATTTTTGAAAACAGCTTCGCACCTTCCAGCATATCCAACATATCGTCAAGCCGCGGAATGGGAAAACGATACTTTATGGTAATCCGATTTATGGCTCTACTGTCGACACACATCCTCCAGCTGCCGTCTTTCTTCTTCACTAGTAGCACAGGCACCGCACACGGGCTCATACTCTCTCTAATAAACCCCTTTTTCAGCAGCTCCTCCACTTTCTCTCGCAAAACCTCACATTCTTGCGGATTCATCCGATAATGTGGCAGATTTGGTAGGCTAGCACCGGGCACTAAATCAATGTGGTGCTGAACGTCTCTCATAGGCGGCAACGAATCCGGTAGGTCATTGGACACCAACTCGTCAAACTCCGTAAGTAACGGTTGCACACTCTTAGGAATTTCGACGGTTTGTTTATGAACCTCCTCTTCCTTTTGAATTCCCAAAGACCTCATCATCGTCACGTATACTCCGGCTGCTGATTCGACATCTTTTATGAATTCGCTCTCAGATTGGGAGACCACAAAAACTGGTTCTTTTTCCGCTATTCTGGCAGGCTTGACCGTCGACCCCGATCGGGGTAACATCACAATCTTGCGCCCACCCCATTCAAATATGCATGAGTTTTCTCTTCCCTGATAGGTCATATTAACGTCGAATTGCCAAGGCCGACCAAGTAGTATGTGGCTAGCATCCATGTCTATCACGTCGCATGACACCTCATTGGCATAGTTCATTCCTATTGAGATAGGCACACGACACACTTCTGTCACTTTGACTGTTGGTCCTCTCTGAACCCACCCAATAGTGTAGGGGACTGGGTGTTTTTCCACCGGTAACTTCAAATAATCTACCAATCTTCTCGCAACAAAATTTTCACAACTACCATTGTCAACTATCAGATCGCACACCTTCTTATTAACTGAGCACTGAGAACGAAATATGCTATTTCGTTGGTTTTGCTGCATCGCCGTACAAAGAACTCGTTGCACCACGCAGTTAACTTGCTCTCCATTCTCCTGACTATGATATTCTGCCGTATCCTCTTCTTCTTGAAAAACGTCTTCATCATAACCTTCTTGATCACTCTCGCCTCTCTGCTCCGACCCACCTACTAAGTTCACGGATCTTCTCTCAGGGCACTCGTTAGAGCGGTGCCCAGGTTTGTGACATCTAAAACAGTTTCCAGGGACTGGTCTCGCATAAGGATTGTTTGTTCGAGGCTGAACGGGCGTGCTCGAACTACCGGCACCGGCTCTCGTCTGGATCTGTGGTGCCCGTGTTGGCGGGGCAACAGGATTAGGGTTTTGGGATACGAACTTACCCCTATCAACCGGCGGTGGTGCATAATTTGGCGGTCTACGATAATTATTCACGTTGTTTCGTCGCTCAAATTCTTCTGCTCGCAATGCCATACTCTGCGCATCCTGGATGGTATAAACTGGCTGCAAACCTATTCGGTCACGGATATTAGTTTTCAACCCGTTCAAATACCTGGCCACTTGATGGTTCTCCGACTCCCTTAAATTATTTCGATCTGCCAGCTTCAGGAATTCTGTGGTGTATTCGTGTATAGATCTACTACCTTGCGAACAATTATGGTATAAATTGTATAAGTGTTGTTCATAGTCGGCCGGTAGGAATCGATCGTGAAGAAGCCCCTTCATCCTCCTCCAAGACTGCACTGGGCCCTTCCCTTGTCGGGTCCGTGATCGCTGCAACTGGTCCCACCATACAGCCGCGCCACTTTTCAACTTGTACGCAACCATCTTGACCATCCTCTCGGGTGGGGTGTTCATCACATCAAAAGCACTCTCCACTTCGACCACCCAATCCAGAAAATCCTCTATGGAGAGGTTTCCATGGAAAGGTGGAATCTCAGCCCTTGTCGGATAATCGTCGTACTGCCTTTGTCCCTGCCTAGGTTGATTTCCGTCGGCTATTGCTCTGTCGTTCTCATCCAAGTCTTCGTCACTGTCCGGGTGAAGATATGGTTGGTTATGAATCTGATTCCTAACATGTGCACCTCGGGCTAATTCCCCAGCGCGCGCTATATTAGGTTCGCCCCTCCTGTTGTTGCCATTGAGGGCAATTCCCTGTAGCAACTCCCGAAGTTGTTGCAGCTCACCTCGAATCTCTACTCGAAATTCCTCTATAGTCTGTCGAGATTCTTCTCGAGCGAGCTTGACTGCTGCCTGAATGTTATCAACCTCGAGGTCATCGCCATCGCGGTTGTCGTCTCCTTGTTTCGCACCTTTCGCCATCTAACCAGGAAAAACCTCGCTACTGATGCCAACTGACGCAGAACGGAAGCACGGTAAAGAATTAATTTCTACGAATTAATCCTATAGAACACGATAACTCTGGAATCCACCAGATAATTGAGAGAAAACTCAGAAATTTTTATTAATAATGAAAGATGCCGAAAAATAAATCCTAGAGCAACTATTTATACTAAAAAAACGAAAAACCTAATCAAACTAGGAAAACGAGAAAATTACCAAAAAAAAAAAGGAAAAACCTAATCAAACTAGGAAAACGAGAAAATTACCAAAAAAAAAAAAAAGGCGAAAAAATTAAAAATAAAATAACTCCTAAACCTAATAGAATACCGAAAGTTGGAAACAACCCAACTTGCGGAATTCAAATCCTAATCAAACTAGAATTCCGACTCCGCCACCTCTGCATCACGTAGGGTGCGAGAAGAAAAAGAAAATGGCAGAGTTTGCAATTGATGATGCTCAAACACGGACCGTATGAAACATCAGACACGGACCGTATGAAACAAATAATGTATTAAATTAAAGCAGTTTGCACATAATCTTGTTCAATTTTATTCTTCTCCAACAAAAATCGGACAATGTTCACATAGAGAAACCTTCATATTCGGAGACGAAAATGACTACAAAAACATAATTCAAGATTTTATCTCGGAGTTTACTATTCTATTAAATAAAGAAGATAAAAAAAAAATTCATAATCATCCGAATCGATCACATTATGCTATGTACATGATTCAACATGCTAAGTATGAAACAACTTAATAAAAATACAAGACAGCCAATTCGAACAGTCAACATCTATCGTGTATAAACGCTTATGTTTTTTTTTTCGTTTATTCAAACTCGACTCCGATAAACAAAGATCAAAATTTCTCAGATGATTTTGCAACCTAACATAACTTATTCAAATAATTTACTCAGGTTTTTTCTCTCTGTTTTTATTCCCATACACCAATCCAGTTTCCTGCAATAAATATTCAGACCAAATAAATAAATAAATAAAATCCCCAAATTTCATAAAATCCAAAATTTCGCCGGAGAATATGAAAATTCAGAATACCTGAGGATCGGGAATCGGTTTTCTCTTCTCAACGTAGCGATAACGGTCGGATTCCGCCGCCAACGCCGCCTTTTCCTGAAAATCCGGCATAGAAAATCAAATTCAGAAGAAGAAGAAGAAAAATCAAAATAAACACAAATTGAAGACGAGTGTTTTGCCTGTTGTTCTCTCCGGAGCTGCTGAGAAGGTCGGATCCATAGGTAATAAGCTAGGGTTCCGGCGACGACCCAGGAAGCTAAACTGCTGCTGCCCCTCAGACCGCCCATTGAATTGCCGACAAAGGACCTCGCATTTCCGAAAGCTCTGCTCCAACCGCCGCTTGACATTTGAGCTGAAATTCAAAATTCGATTGTAAAGTCAGATTAGGTTTTGAGGGAATTGGGGATTTGGTGAGAACATCAAATCTGCAGTTGAATTTATTGGTGACCAATTTACAGTTTTGAGAGTTGGAGGTGAGAATAATCGAATCGCACTCTCCTTGGGAACGAGGTTAAAAAATAATCCACTGTGGTTAAATTAACCTGTACCTCTTTGACGTTTGACGTGGCACAATATTATTGGTCCACAACATTGGACTTTTAATTTCTGGTTTATGTACCAAAAGGCCAAAACTATGTACGTGTACTCGTGGGTAAAACAAAAAAGAATTGAGTTTGTTTTTTTTGGGATGAAGTTGGAACAAAATTTTCAATTTTCGTCGGTTCTGATCCAAGAAATTTCGATTTTGAAACAATTTTTTTCATTTCGATTTCCAAAATTCCGGTTTCCGGTTTTTTATTTATTGTAATTTAAATTATATATAAAATATTTGGAATTTTCAATTTTCGATCGGATTTAATTTTCGAAATTACCTCCGAAAATTCCCTTTTTTCCCAAAAAATATATTTTTTAATATGTTATTCTATTTTACTACTAGTTTAAATAAATTAAGTATTTACGTACATTCTTGGTCATGTTGGAAAGGCAAAGTAATCAGTCTAGATTCGTTGTGGGTTACTTTTCAGAAGGTGAGCTTGTCGGATTTTGGGCCTGGATTCGTGAATACGCCTACAAAAAAGAGGAAATCCGGGCTTAGACCAGAGTTAGCACTCCGACTATCAAGTCAATAACTTCCTAGATAAGATATTGCCAAGAAGATACGGTATCCAAATATACGATGTGTGTAGATGATTTTGTACCTCACCTACCTTTTTGTTCAATGCCCCTATTTATACTAGAAGGGACGGGCGTCAAATACTTTTCCAATTCAATTTATCTGTCCAATCGCTGTAATAAAATATCACGGACTTCATATTACCTTCAATGCAATTTAATCCGTCCTTTCGTTGGAGGCTGTACCTGTAAAAGGCAGGGGACTCGGATGACATTTCGCTGACTGTCAGTAAATTAGACATGCATTAAATACCTTCACGTGTGGTCGGCAGCGACTCGGCGAGTGGGCTTTATACGGCCAAGCGAGAGGGGGCTTTACATCTTCCGCCCCTCGCCAGACGAGGTGTCAGCTTCTTAGGCTTTTCTTCCTTAGTGGGCCTTTGGGGACCCCTGGCCCTGCTTGGATCATTTGGGCTGGAATTGACCTTAATGGTCCTTTGGACTTAATCAGGCCCGTTGGGCGAGAATGGGCCGGATCACAAAATATTTCATTATTATTTCTCACGTACAAAAACATCTACTAGGCTATGTTTGGTAAGCTTTTGGGCTTTCGTTTACATTTTATTCTGGAGAAAGATGTTTTGGGAGAAAAATTTAGAAATAAAATAAAGTTTGTTTGTGTTTTGAGAGGAGACAATTTGTACTGTAGCAAGTCAAATCATGTCTGAAAGGTGTTGGGAAAATGTATTTTGGAAGAAGAATTTAAAAGATAAAGTGATTTGATTTTGTATTTTAGTGAAGACAATTTTTACTGTAGCGGTCAAATCATGTTTGTTAGAGAGAGAAATATTTGAATTTGTTTTGGGGAAAGTTTTTGAAAATGGTGTAGAAAGATAATTATCATTTTGGGGAAAATGTAAAAAGAATTCGAATACGTTACCAAACATAGCCCTAGTTGCTTCTTAGTTTTAACTTCTACCATTTCGAGAATTTAGAATTTTACGGTTTTGAAATGAAAATAGATGTCTATAAAGTGCAATTGAAATCATTACGGGCATTTTTGAAATATTATAATTTATCATATGAGTGCCTAATGCAATTGAAAATAGTATATGTATTTTTAAAATGTTAAAATTTTATCACGCGAGTAGTTTTAGTTTTATAATTTTATGAAACATGGTGTTCTTACTTTTTAAATTTTATAAAATTTTGCAAATTTTTTTAAAACTCGTTTAAACTCGATTAAGGGGGTGTTTGCAAACGCTTTTGCAAACAACTTATGAGCTTTTCTTGCCTCATAATCTATTTTTTGGTGTTTGTGACACAAACTTTTACTTTTGCTTCTCTAAAAATAAGCCATTTTAAGCTATAATCTGAAAAGCAGGCTTGACCCAACTTTTTCGGTTGATGACATTTCTGTAAATAAAAATAAGCTGTTTTAAATATTTTAATTCATTTTTACCCTTTTAATTAATTTAATTAACCCCACGTTTACCCAGCATTCCCCTGTATTCACGTCAAAATATTGTCACATAAAACACCTCCACCTCCACCTTCACCTCCACTCTGTTTCAGCAAGAAATTCACCGACACAATCACAATAGGTATGAACCTTCATCTTTTTTTTTTTCCGTGTTGTAGTTTAAGGATTAATAACATTAATTCTATATATTTGCGAATTACGCACCTGTGTTTTTCCTCAAATATATGTAGCAATTTGGCTTATATGATTTTGGGTTTTCTGATTTCTGTAAGAATATGGCTAAAATCTTGTTCCACTAACTTTGTATTTTGAATATATATTTGAGTTTGTTTTAATTTTAAACATTTGTCCTCATGTATTCTAACATGGGTTTTGCATTTTTTTTTTCATGTACTTACGCAATATGTTGCAATCTTTGTGTTTAGCTATGGAAGTCTGTATGAAAGGGCTTTTAGGAAAAAAAATATAATTTGCTTATCTGTAATCTACACATCAATTTTAGTTTATCCAAATTATGGTCTATTTGATTATAATCATTCTTTAATGTTAATCTTTGATTTTGTTTTATCAGCACAACACAGTGTGTGTCTATGGGTTCTTCATTTAATTATTTTAACATCTCACCTACTGTTTCTGAGAATCTTTCATCGTATAATGACGAAGACTCACATCCGATTAATGTCACTAGCCACAGAGTTCGTGTTGGTAAAAACTCTGACACGGTCAAGGCTAATTGGGATAACAAAACCACAGAGGTATTCATTAGGCTGTGTGTCCAAGAAACCACAGCGGGAAATCGTCCTGGTAGCCACTTTAATAAAATCGGATGGGATAACCTCGTTAAAAAATTCTCGTCTGCTACAAACCGCAACTACACA
Organism: Erythranthe guttata; assembly: GCF_056151865.1. Classification (NCBI taxonomy): domain Eukaryota; kingdom Viridiplantae; phylum Streptophyta; class Magnoliopsida; order Lamiales; family Phrymaceae; genus Erythranthe; species Erythranthe guttata. Next base: position 648,830 of record NC_142535.1, read on the forward strand.
AGAATCCAACTTAAGAACAAATGGGATACAATGAAAAAGGAATGGGGTCAGTGGAAAGCTATTTTACATGGTGAGTCGGGATTAGGCTGGAATCAAATAAAAGGCACAGTTGATGCAACTCTAGAGTGGTGGCATAAGAAGATACAGGTAGCTTGAATTTTAAAGAAATGTGTTTAGTTTCTTTATTTTATTAAAGTAGTATTTTAAAAATGTTTGGTTTGAATTTCAGGCAAATCCACTCGCAGCCAAATTTCGAGAGAGGGGTCCTTTGTGTCTATATGAGCAAGAGATGTTATTCTCGGATGTGATTGCAACTGGAACAAGTTCATGGACTCCAAGCTCTGGTATATTGCCACCCCATATGCAAGAGGAAAGAGAACAAGAATCTCAAGGTGAACTATTCGAGGATCTTGAAAGTGGATATCCGCAGTCCGAGCCTCCAATATATACACCTACACCTACTGATGAAACAACCGAAATATCGACTGAAGTGCCAAGAGAAGCACCACCAACTAGTTCGATGAGAAAAAGCACTGAATTTCTTAATCGTATCCGTAAAAAAAAAAACTAAGAAGGTCTCTAATGCTGACAAGATCTCAAAGTGTCTGGAAAGAATGGTTGATGCAATGGAATATGACTCATCTCGCCTTAATGGGGATACAAGGCGTCAATACAGTATACAAGAATGTCTCGAGATATTAGAGAATATGCCCGGAATTGATGAAGGTGGTCCTCTGTGGATGTATGCGACTCGCATTTTCTTAAAGCCAGCTATTCGTGAGTTGTTTTTTACCATAAAAAAAGGTGAGATCCGCTTGAAGTGGCTTGAGGAACAAATGGAACGGGACATTAGACGCCGCAATACTTCAACTACATTAGTTAATGGTTCTCATGAAAATGACCATGCATTATCTGGATGAAAGAGAACACTTGATTTAATACTCTAGAATTGGATGTTATTTTTTTCTAATCTACTTTCTTGTTTGTTTGGTTTGTTGCTGTTTGTTGAGAATTGAACTACTTTAGATGTTCATCATATTTGGTTTGTTAAGATTTTTTAAGATTTATTTATTAAATGTCATGGCAGTTGAATTTTTTTTTCTAAGTACTTTCTCTTGTTATTGACAGAATGGATGATACTGATGACGACTCAAACTCAAACATGGATTCACTTTCTAAATCATCAGGTAGCCATGATTTAGATTCTTTAAGCAGTGATGAAGAAACAAAAAGTGTTATATCAACATCTAATAAAACTGGAGCTCAGGTTCTAAATTCTATATGTATCGCGGTCGTATCTTACTATCAAAACTATTTACATAAAACTCCGTGTCACAATAGAGAGTATAGCGGATGGGCTGCTTTGTTGTCTATTTTTAATGGAAATCCTCGACGTTGTAAGGAAAACTTAAGAATGAGAATAGAGACTTTCTTTCTACTTTGTAAGTTATTAGTTGATGAATATGGTCTTGTACCAATGAGAGGAGTTGCAGTTGAGGAACAGGTTGCTACATTCCTTATGCTAGTGGGTCCAAGATGTGGAAATAGACAGTGTCAAGAAATGTTGCAAAGATCTGGATTTACAATAAGTAAATCATTTCACAGGGTCCTAAAAGCATGTACATTGATGTCCATCGACTGGGTTATTCCATTCACAGATAACTCTGTCACTCATAAGTACATTCGAACTAATAAGAGATTTTATCCTCACTTTAAGGTAATTTTTTTTGAAATAACGGTTTAAGTAAATCTTGTTCTTGTTCTTTATTTCTAAGCGACTGATATTCATTTTATTAAGGATTGTATTGGAGCAATTGACGGAACTCACATTAAGGCGGCGCTTCAGAAAGAGCAACAAACTCCTTTTAGTGGAAGAAAAGGAACTCCCACTCAGAATATTATGGCCGTATGTGACTTTGATATGTGTTTCACGTACGTATTGCCAGGTTGGGAGGGAAGTGCGCACGACACCCGAATATTTTATGACACTATCAGAAATCCGGAAAAAAAATTTCCAATGCCACCTCCTGGTTTGATTATTTTCAAGCTCATATTTTTTTATACATTTTAGCTTGTCTGTGTAGTGCATTCATTATATATGAGTCTTCTAATATTTGTGATAGGTAAGTACTATTTGGTTGATGCCGGTTATCCAAATATATCAGGATTTCTTGCACCATACAAAGGTGAGAAGTATCATCTTCCAGATTTTCAACGAGCTATTGCATATACTAATCAGTATGAAGTGTTCAATCACTTGCACTCGTCATTAAGAAGTACAATCGAACGAACATTTGGGTGCTGGAAAGGAAGATTTTATACAATAAAAGATGTGCCCGTCAATATTCCTTGGAAAGACCAAGTTGCGCTTGTCCCGGCTACAATGGCAATCCATAATTTTATTCGTAAAGTCGATGCACTAGATGAGGATTTCTTACAATATGACAATGACCCAAACTATTTGCCAAATGAGAGAAGCATTCCTCAATCTAATGCCAATTTTCATGGACCAGATTTGGGCGTCCGTGATGGTGGAATGGACAAAGTTAGAGACGATATTTGTACTTCTATTGCATTTTCTAATTTCTAGAATTGGATTACATATTCATTAGTGGTTAGGTGTAGTTATGTTTTTATTTTCTTATTGTTCATATTGTTCAGATTTCAGGCTATTATATTTGAATATACAAATCAAAATATTCCCCAACAATTATAAACTATTTGGTAGTAATCCATAGTCGTATAGAAAATCTAAAATAAGAACTTAGCAGAATTCATGATATATATATATATTCTTCTGTTGAAAAAAATAACAGAAAATTGATTATAAATGCATTAATTTATATATTTATTTGTTTATTTATCAGGGTATTTAGTACATTTTATAAATAATAATTTGGAATTTTAAGTTTGTTTGCAAACACTGCAACTTTTAAATTAACTGCTTAAAGTTGATTTTATAGGTGTTTTGCAAACACCCACAACTTTTGCAAATAAGTGATTTTTTAGAGCTTAACTCATAATCACCAACTTCTGATTTTACATAAGCATTTGCAAACACCCCCTAAGTTGCTTATCTAACATAGTTCAAGCACAGTTTTAAAAGCTCGCTAAATAAAATATAAATATTAGAAAAAATATATATTTATTAAAAAATAAACTAATAATGTTTAATATTAAAACAAAAACTGTAAATGTTTATTTATTTGACATATCGTGACATTTATATAAGAGAAAGAAACAAAAAAAAAAATCGTCATTAAAAGACAACATTTGATTTTGTCTTTAATTGTGGTGTTTGTTGGATGTGATTTTTTGGATTTATAGATAATTAATTAATTTCTCCAGTAATTAAACAGAAAAGTAGCAAAGACTGAAATAACCCCAACTCTAAGCAAAATAGCAAAAATAAGCCTCTAAATTATTGTTTGATTCCATGTGATTTGAGTAGTTAATAGTGGGGCTAATCCTCTTTAATTGTGATTATAAAAGTGTGACAATGTGAAGTGATGCCATCAGTAGAGTTAATTATTGTATTATTTTTGAGATATTGCCAAATTATCATGAGCTGGGAATCAATCCATTTATTCAAAATTAATAATCTTTTTTACCATATTAAATTTGAGAAAATGACCATTAAGATGCTCATAATGTTGTGAATTATTATATTATATTTTGTTGGGTCTGTTTTTATTATAATACACAAACATAGGATATAATTGTTTTGAACTTGTACTTATGCATTATAAAAATAATTTGTTTTTTATATTTATGATTGACAGTATTGTATTAAAAATTGTGTTTGCTTTCTTTCTATCTCTAGAATTAATTACACATAAAGATTTTAGACCGCCTCCACCTTGAAAATCGATTAATTAGTCGTCTCGACCAATTTTTAGAACACTACTAAATATATGCTATAAGTTCTCTAGGAGTAGACAATTTTGTATTACTTGGAAAAAAAAAAAAAAAAAGTCTACTCAAAGACTAGGTTAACAAAAAAATTATACAACACATTTTTGGGTGATTTTATATACCATTCCAATTCCATTCCAAATAAATTTTGAAACCGGCACTTCGAAAATCAAAATGAAAATTACGGTTCCAATATGGATATTTTCGAATCAGAATTGGTTGAATTCGAAAATCCCATTCCCATTTCCACCCCTAATTGTGGGGGACTATGGCCTAATTATTTATTATTATAAAAATAATTTTCCTTTAACCACCACTACCACCACACACATGTTATATGAACAAGTAGAGCAAAATTGGTGGCACACTAAAAGGACAAGACTTTTCTTGCTTATTTTCTCCGAGCTGATATTCTAACATACACGTGTATAAATTCGTACGTCATGTGTAAATTGTACACGAATCAAAAGTATAAAATAAAACTACATGTCCGGTGTATTTTACCTGATGTAGCTTTACATAGTTGGACAATAAATAATAGCAAGGACACTAAATTTGTCATTCATTTGGGAAATACATAATTTAAAAAAATAAAAATAAAATAACATACACACACAAACACACAATAGTCATTCTTACCATTGAATCCAAACTCTAAGAAGCCCCACACATAATTAATTACAAAGAGACCACTAAACTTTTTGAACATAAAATTTGACCAGGTTCAATGATAATCTACACAATTTCTCAACCTGTACAAAAAACAAATTGTTGCATTACAAAATATTATAGAAATGCTTTATTGTAATATATTTAAATCGAATACCTGGGAGCTTCTGTCTAAACCCTAGGAACCGATTTTGGTGATGTCTCTGCTCGATCGATTGTATTTCATGTGACTTTTAACGAGCTGTCCGGCCGAAATGGCAGACATTAGTGAGAGCTCTCCTGCCAAAACTGAACCAGCAACAATGGTGGCCAAAAGCCGGGAATTAGAACCAGGTGACTCTTTGTTAGCACCCTTTACTCCGAGAAGGTTTAAACAAGCAGATTGCGATGCCAATTGAGTTCCACCTCCAACGGTTCCAACCTATAACGGAAACAGCAATCGCGTTTTCAGAATGTTGATACGCAATTTACCATACAAAAACATATAAAGGTCTCTCTAGATTAATATAATCATACTTCGTTTTTTTTTTTTTTTGCAAGCGGGAAAATCGGAAATTCGAATGAAGAACTTGTTCCAAATTCGAAAATTTTCGGAAATTTTACAATTTTTAGGTCACCTAAAATATAAAATGCATAATCAGAATTTTCGGAATTATTTCCGTAAATTAAAATCCGAAATGGGAATTTCGGAAACTCGAATGAAAAAACTTGTTCCGAATTTGCAAATTTTCGGAAGGAATTCAAAATTTCCGACCTTTTAGTCATCTAAATATAAAATGCATGATAGTATTGATGTTATAATTTATAATTGTAGTCGGAATTAATTCCCGAAATTAAAATCGAATTCGGAAATTGGAATCTCATATATATATATATATATTCCAAAATTCTAATCAAAGAAAAATCAGAATGAATGTTGTTCCAAATTCAGAAAAAATTCCGGATCGGAATCGGCGGAAACCAGAAATTACGTTCTAATTTCCACCCCTAATACGGATACACAATATACCATACGAAGAAACATAAAGGTCTTGCTTTCTCAACGAACGGGAGTAAATATAACACAATTATCGACAATACGCGAATTATGATGTTGATAAAAATAGTACCTCAATAGACGGCATCGTAACAGAGATATGAAGATCCTTGCCATTATTAACAGGCTCCATCATAGTAATACAGTGAGAGCTTTCGATGTTTTGAGCTGGATCTTGTCCAGTTGCTATAAATACTGCAGAGACTATGTTTGCAGCGTGTGCATTGAAGCCGCCAAGAGCTCCGGCAATTGCGGACCCAGTGAGATTCTTGAGCATGTTCAACTCAACGAGGGCCGGTACGGTGGTTTTCAACACCTTTGCCACCACATCACCGCTAATAACAGCCTCGCATACGACTGATTTTCCACGCCCTTCGATCCAGTTCACTGCAGCTGGTTTCTTATCGGAACAGTAGTTTCCTAAACAACCAAAAAGGACAAAGTTAGTCATAAACGACAAAAGAAAACGGAACGCAAAATATTGATTGCATGCACCGAAAGTCGTTATAGCATGATAATCTTTTTAATATAAGACAAACTGTAGTAACAACAAAACAAAATTGGAATTTTCCGAAAGATTTCTGGAAATTAAAATCCTGATTTATAATCGGCATCTCATAATATATGTTCCAATTGCAATCCAAAAAAATGGAAAATATAATGGAATTAAAAAATATTGTTCTAAAATCGGAAAAATATCGGTTCGAATCGGGGAAATCAGCAATCCAGTTCCAACTTCCACCCCAAAAAATAGGAGTGGAAATTGGACAGATCGTATCGGAATTAGTATTTTCGGAAAAATTGCGAATTTTCTTTTGAAGTAAATAATTAATTCCAATTCCGTTCCCAAAAAAAAAAATCGGCAGGATCAGAAATCAAAATTTCTAAAATTGGAATGTAAAAGCTTATTCCAAATAATAAAAAATGCCTATTGAATCGGCAGGACTCGAAAAGTTCTAATTTTTAGTCAACCAATATATAAAATGCATAACAATATTGATATGATAACTTTAATTTTTTGAGGGAAAAACTCGGAATATTTTTGGAAAAAAATCAGAATTGTTGGAATATTTTCGTAAATTAAAATCGGATCGGAAATCAGCATCTCATATATATTCCAATTCCGATCCAAAAAAAAAATCAGAAAAAGAAAAAACAAAAATGGAGTTTCCGGATTTCAGAATGGAAAATATTGTTCCAAAATCGGAAAAATTCGGATCGTAATCAGCAACATAGCACTCACCGGAAATGCCAATAATATCCATATCGGGGAAATCATTCTCGAGAAAGTCCAACACATTTTGAACTCCCTTAGAAACCATGTTCATCCCCATAGCATCACCTGTGCTGCATCTGAATCTTATGTACAGATTTTTGCCAGCAACTGCACAATTTATACCTTGTAGTCTTGCAAATCTACTTGACCTGAACAATAATTAAATCGATTCAATATTTTATCCGATTTCGATTATAACAATTCAGATTACACCAATCGACATCAGATTAGCTCAAATCCAAACAAATAAGATGACATGCATTGATATAAACTTAACCAGATTGGTCAATTTTCAACTAATTTCAAAATCGCTTACTTGTTGAAAACGACAGACAACGTATCGAAATTGAGAGGATCTTCGAGGAAGAATTTCAATTCGGACGCTCGTTTTGCCGACGAAAACCTAACAACCGGAGCTCTGGTCATGCCGTCTCGGAGAAGCACGCAAGTTGCGCCGCCGGATGCGTAGATCGCCTTGCAGCCTCTGTTGGTGCTCGCCACCAAGCAACCTTCGGTGGTGGCCATAGGCACGGAGAATTCGCATTGGTTCAGCAAAAGGGGGCCAACAATCCCCACCGGAATCTGCACATACCCCACCGGCATCTCGCAGCACTGCCCTAAAATTGAGTCGTAATCGAATCCTTCCAAAGGCAAACCCTCGACGGACCTCCCCGCCAGCCGCTGCACCGCCTCGCGGCGGATTTTGGCCGCCTTGTAGCAGTCGCCGAGCCTCGATTCCAGAGAGTACGACGGGATTTCGCCGGAGACGACGCATTTCACGAGATCCTCGTCGTCTGGAGGAAGTTCTGCCGCCGTAGGGGGTTTCTCCGGCGGCGGAGGAGAACAGTGGATGCTCCGATCTTCGTGGAGGACGAACTGGTGGTGGTCGTCGTCGGTTTCGGATTTACAGATGAACGATTGGACGAAATCAATGCCGAAGAAGCCGATGAGGTAGATGAAGGAGGCGACGAGGCAGATGATTCCGGCGAGTTCGGAGAGAGTGAGGACGTGGAGGAGCGGGGTGGAGTTACGGATCTTGTCGCGCCACCGGTTGAGGAGGAAGTATGCCACGGAGAAGAAGAGCGTGAAGAAAATGCCGTTGGTTAGGTACAGAGGCAGCGGGAGTGCGTCGGAGGCTTTAGGAGACGACGATCGGCAATCGACGGCGGCGGCGGCGGAGGCGGAGGCGGAGGAGCCTTTAGTGTGTGAGGGTTTGACTGGCCTCCGGCGGACTTCCATAACTGCGGCGGCGGAGAGAGAAAGAGGGGTAAAAACTGAAAAAAAAAAATGGAAAATAAAAATGGAGAAGGGGCGGAGGAGCGATGGTTGCGGGGGTTTGTTTGAATTCTTTATAGTGAGAGAGTGGCGGAGCATCAAATAAGTGCTGCCATTTTCGTTTTTGTCTTTTTTTGCTAATATTTCTCCTCCAATTGCGTTCTATTGCAATTACCGTAAATTACACCTACACCCCTAAAGTGTGCTAAAATAACTTTAAGGTCCCTTTGGTATTGGTAGTCAATATTTCAAGTTGTGAGGACCGATATGCACTATTTTGTTTCTCGCGGGGGGGGGGGGGGGGGGGGGTTAATGCTACCATAGATAAAAATTTATAAATTTTCTATAGAATTTAAGAAATGTTAGAAGAGTCATAGCATCCCTTAAATCCATGTTGGCTCCACCACGGCCTGAAAGGCTGAAACTAATAGACTGTTATAATTCTAATGGAATAATTTATTCAATGCATTATAAAGTTAGGGTTTCTAACAATGTTTCAGGGGGCGATTGTAATTACTAATACTATATGGATATTTATGTTATTTTAGCAGACTACAGGGGTGTAGGTGCAATTTACCCTTATGATTATATATAATTTCCTTTTTCTTCTAGAAACAAATATGCCTAGTGGTGGTGCTCTTCCCTAATTAGAGAAATAAAGAGAAAATTGCTTCCAAATATAACTACAATTGAGAAATTATTACTTACATTATCACAAATGATTTTGTTAATTTGCTTAACTGTTAGGAATTTACTTACTTCATTTGTTTGTAATTTTTCATTTTTGTCATTATTATATTGGTTGAATTTAGCTCTCGAACGATAGTTTGCAAACTATAAAAGAGTTGTTATGTAGCACGGAAATTGAAATGGTTATATAGGGAAACAGGAACAACATATCTAAAAAATGAGGACACGGGAACTTGGGAGAAACGTGTAAACATTAAAAGTATAGGCGTATAATTATAAATATATTATATAGTCATATATAATTTTTATTTATATGTAAATCCTTTGATGTATTTGGATACAAATATTTTCAAAACAAATATTATGTTCAACTATCGATTTGCAATTGATCATTAAATCATGTAAATAACTAGGGAGTCAATAAAAATACTTGAAATTTTGCTCTTCAAACATGTTTCTAAGTTTTTAAAAATTACAAAATAGTTCATAAGGTATCCGGTCCGGCAGGTGTCCTTGAATGTCGGACATGAAACATGTCCGAAGCACACAAACGTTAAAAAGTTAAAATTTTCGTATTACATAGAAAATATGTAAACCAAGTAGTTATAAGTTGCAGTCTCCCTTCCTTAAAAAAAACCACCAATAGAGCATTCTTGCTAATTAGAATAATTTTGAGGTTAATTTTTTTTTTTTTTTTGAAGTTAATTAATTAGTAAAATTAAAAGAAATTCAAATGGGTCAACAAGCCTATTTAGGCGAATATAAATTTATTTTTTTAATCTCAATTTGAACTACTTTTATGTTGTGTTGTATTTTATATCCACTTAGATTAGAGATCATTATTGAAGAGGGTTGGAAATTATTAATATAGAATAAGAGATTAGATTATTTAGAGTGATTTGTTGGCAAGATTAATAGAATAATTGCAAGTCTTAAACGTAATCACCCTTTGATTAGCATAGGTAGCTCATTCACTCCAAAATTTACATGCTATACTATGGGCCTATGGCTCATTCAATTTATTGGTCAACACAACATTTTTAATTAAGCCCACTACCTAAATCTCAAGAAAAAAAAAAGTTTTAGGAGATTCATTTATCATATTTTAGACACATTACATTTTTGTTAATGTAATTTTATTCAAAATTTATAAATATTTACATGTATTATTGTCACTTAACTTGTTTTGCATTATCTAATACTCACACCATTTCTTTTTAAGTGTCACTTTAGCCATAATTTTATTTTTCATATTAAGTGTCACTTTAGAATTTCAAGATAAGACAATTTTTTTGTTCAATTTTACCCTACAATTAATGAGAGATTAATGAACTTATAAATAAAGATTTAAAGCCACAAAATGGCTAATTTTGTAAAATATGAATTATTTTCCCTGAAATCAAGAATGTGTATTAACTTTTTAATTGGTGTGCATTAACCTTAAATGACACTTATTTTGAAACTGCGGGAGCGGGAGTAACATATTTAAGTTTTGTTCTGATTGAACAATACAAAATGCAATTGAATAAATAGCATAAGTTAGTAACAAATTTGATTAACAAAATTTGTTCTATTGTACCTCAAATCTTCATGAAAAACGTAAATAATGTGTAACTAAATGTGACTATCAATCGAAATAATAGAGAAAACGTGTTTTATGTAATGTCACACCCGATAAAATACATTGGGCGATTATTAACCGACAATTACACACACTGACGTGAACGTTTGTTTAGCACCAGAAAAAATTGACAATTTTATCCCATCCTCATTGGCAAAGGGCATCTCCGGACACATTAATCACAAGAAAGATGACGTGTCAACAAACGAAAAAAACAATAAACATTTGACCCAAAGAAAATTGGAAAAAAAAAAAAAAAAAAAAACGAATATTAACAATAACATGTGTTGCAAATTGATGAAGTCATAAAGTTAGTTTGATTGTAACATTTCACCAGGTGGTCTCGTCTTCGCATGCACGTGTTTATTCCCTGCCCTAAAATCCACGTCACTTCCGACACACCCAAATTATATTATATTATACATATTAAATAAATAAATAAACACACGCGTACAATACACGTAACTCCACTCGCTGAACTTCTTAGAGCAACTCCAATGGTAAAGTATCAAAATCGATCATCAAATATTAATTTGATACTCGTTTTATTATTTTGATACTCATTTACTCCAACCGCAAGCATTAAATGAATCATCTAATTTTAAATATAAGCATAAATATATTTAATAATGACACGTGTCAATTTTTAATTGGTTTGTTGGGTAGTTAATGTTTTGATACCTCTTTTT